>NW_020664593.1:5233135-5287438 GCF_002925995.2 Terrapene triunguis | reverse complement strand
CCCTACATTTGAACCCTAAAGTTCAAAGTGGGGATACAGCCTTGACAGCCTCCCTGGGATAGTGCTTGGGGTGTGCTACAGACTGCTGGGATCCAATTTGGATATGGATAGAGACCTCTTTAATGTTTTTAATGAAGTAAATACTAATGGAAATTGTGTGATCATGGGAGACTAACTTCCCAGATATAGACTGGAGGACAAATGCTAGTAATAATAATAGGGCTCATATTTTCCTGGATGCGATAGCTGATGGATTCCTTCACCAAGTAGTTGCTAAACCAACAAGAGGGGATGCCATTTTAGATTTGGTTTTGGTGAGTAGTGAGGACCTCATAGAAGAAATGGTTGTAGGGGACAACATTGGTTTGAGTGATCATGTTTAGCCTAACCAAAAGAAGGCCATGGGGAGATACGATTGCTCTCTATAAATATATCAGGGAGGGAGAGGAATTATTTAAGTTCAGTACCAATGTGGACACAAGAACAAATGGATATAAACTGGCCATCAGGAAGTTTAGACTTGAAATTAGATGAAGGTTTCTAACCATCAGAGGAGTGAAGTTCTGGAATAGCCTTCCAAGAGGAGCAGTGGAGGCAAAAGACATATCTGGTGTCAAGATTAAGCTTGATAAGTTTATGGAAGGGATGGTATGATGGGATAGCCTAATTTTGGCAATTAATTTATCTTTGACTATTAGCAGTAAATATGCCCAATGGCCTGTGATGGGACACTAGATAGGGTGGGATCTGAGTTACTACAGAGAATTCTTTCCTGGGAGTCTGGCTGGTGAGTCTTGCCCACATGCTCAGGGTTTAGCTGATCGCCATGTTTGGCGTTAGGAAGGAATTTTCCTCCAGGGCAGATTGCAGAGGCCCTGGGGGTTTTTCGCCTTCCTCTGCAGCATGGGGCACGGGCCACTTGCTGGAGGATTCTCTGCACCTTGAAGTCTTTAAACCACAAATTGAGGACTTCAATAGCTCAGACATAGGTCAGGGGTTTGCTACAGGAGTGGGGGGTGAAATTCTGTGGCCTGCATTGTGCAGGAGGTCAGACTAGAAGATCATAACGGTCCCTTCTGACCTTAAAGTCTATGAGCAATATCTATGAGGGTCCTGATTTTAAGGAGTGATCCACTGTACAAGAGCGTGACAGTTTCTGTCCTTGTTAATTTGCATTTCTTTTGGAGGTATTCAGTAGCTAAAGAACGCACTGTAGATCCTACCTAAAACCAGGCATTTTTCAAGTGTTCTTAGCACTACAGGGAAGAACTTTAAAATGTATTGGGATCTGCAAGATATTGCCCACCAAATTATAAGCAATACTTGTGGGCTGCATTGCGAGCTTGAATTATTAGTGCCTCTTCAGATCAAAGTGCAAACAATTAAGGGCATGTTCATGACTGCATACGCTGAAAAGGCAACTGGGAGGTCTGGAATAAACTAAACCAAAACCTTCGATCTGAACACTTCAAAGAGAATTATCAATTTGGCTCTGACTCTCATGTGACCCGTGACGCATTGTACCTCAAAGTAGCACCCTGTAACCTCCATATTCATCATTTGTAAATGGTTATGATATTTCATAAAAAAGCATGTATAGGAAAGGTCATGATCTGCTGAAACTCATTATTCTGTCAAAATATGTATATCATCATTGTATACGGAGTTATAAGACTTTGCTATATGGTTGTTATTGAAATATGTTGTGAGTCTGGGAGTCACCCACCGTTTGTTCTCCAGTGGCACCAAAGGAGGTGACCCACACCCAGGCAGGTGTTAAATGACCATCACCACGCATTGACCAGCAGGAGATTTACAGTTTAATAAGAGACAGTTGCGCAAGCACTACACAATGGTGATTGCTCAACTCTGAGTCAGCAAGGTCCACTAAGACATGTTTGGGCTAGTATTTTCCCAGGGACATGAACTGAGAGTATAAAATAAAGGGCAGTGGCCTCATGAGACCCTTCTCCTTCCCCACCTACTTTGAAGGCGACAAGAATGTTTGGAAGAAAAGACTTTGAACTGGAGAGATTGGTCCTAGGCTGAGAAGAGAATTCAGCCTGTGTATTAGGAATTATGACCTGCCAGCAACATCCAGTGGGGTGAGAAAAGCTGTTCGATTCAAATCTTACTAAGACTGATAAAGTTTAGTATTTAGAATGTATTTACATTTATCTCTTGCATAGGCATAAAGATCAGAGATCGTTAGATTTTAAGTGACTATAAATGATATCTTTCTGTAGTCAATAAACTTATTTTAATGTTTAATCTTAACCAGTGAGTTTATCTGGAATGCTTGGGGAATCTGCTCAGATTACAAAGATTGGTGCATGTCCATTTCCTTTGATGAAGTGTCAAACTAATTAACGAGCTTGCATTGTTCAAGAGAAGCTCTTGAGCAGCGTAAGAAGGTACAATTCTGGGGATGCAAAGCTAGGGGGATTTTCTGGTGTCTCCCTCTGTATAGTTCATGAGTGGCTGAGAGAGCATTCATGCAATTTAGCTGGGTGTGTGCCTGTATGCTGTCAACTGTGATCGCAGCATCTGGAGGGGTTTGCCGCTCGTCACTGGCAAAGCATCATGAGAGACAGCCCAGGCTGGAGAGTTAAGGGGGCACAGCAGTCCCACGGTTTCAGGTTGTACCCTGGAAATCTTTCACAGCCCCTTATTGCTCTCCTGCCCCTACTACAGGTGAACAAAAACGTCGGATCAGTATGCCCCTGAACTTTGAGAAAGAGGAGATTGCTCTTTAGTAAGAAGGTATGAGATGGCAGAGAGGCAACCCAAAGGAAGTTTCCAAGCACAAGGTTGGCTGTGAAAAGAAAGGGTTAAATCTTCCCTGATAGAAAATCTGAATGTCATCAAATTAGAAAAATTAAAGAAAACGCCAGCAAACACCAGGGCCTCTGCTCAATAGTTCTGCCCACTCTCTTCAGGGCCCTAGGAAAATCCCAAATTACACAGACTCCCCCTTTAAAGAGGTCATTGCAGATACCCCAGATTTGTTAACAATGCAAAACCTCAGAGTGCAGATATGGAACATACTCTTACCTCAGTAAAAGCGGCATTACACAAAACTGCCCAAAAGCCTAAAAGAGAAGAGAACAGAGGATGAAAAACAGGTAGAATTAGTTGACAGCTAATTTTACCTTAGCTCCTCTCTCTCGCAACTGGGAGCGCTAGCTGTGGGGAGCTCTATACTATAAGGAAATTAGAATACAAATCAAAGATATGAGAATTCCATTCATGCAATCCTTAAAGGGAAACTGTCAAACCATAGATTTGGTCCACGTTTACAGAATCCTGAACATTCCTGATATATGTTCCTTCCATTCACTAGCCAAAATACATCAATGCCCATCCTTCAGAGAGAGACAATCCCAAAAGCCACGTGCTCACAGACTGGAAACAAAAAAGTCAAGTCAGCCACAAGAAATCTGTAAGTTCCATCCACAATCCTTGTAGCTTTCTGCAAAACACAAACTCTGAATAAAAGAGTTATCAAGTTTCTATCTTATTTAATCCATTGCAAGGAGCTTTCACAATGCCATTAACACTCTGTTGCCCTGATACACCAGTGAACCTGCTCCCCTTCCTCAACCTAGTCATCTCAGTAAAGCATTAGAAATGTAAATGTTCCACACTGGGAACGAAGGCATTCAAACTCTATCTTTATGCCTTTGCTAATGTGGCAATATTAACGATTCCAGAGATCAGTCATGTTCTGCCCTGATTTAACAGTACAAGATTGTGCTTAAAAATTAATTATTGACAGAATTCAGGGTAGGGAAAAATATACTGAAATTTTCTGCAGGCGTCTCTTATTCCTGCATTTAGGTAAAAAGGTAGAAAAGATCAATAGACTAAATTATTAATTTGTATTTATAATAGCTCCTTATTTCTGAGATATCAACATGTTTTACAAATGTAAACAAAGATTAAACCCCTAAGACACCCCTGTGATGTTTGGAAATATTTTCATTTCCATTTTACATATGGGGAAACTAAAGCACAGAGAGGCAATGTGACTAGCCCAAGGGCACACAGCAAGTCAGTGGCAGAACTGGGAAGAGAATCCTGGCTCCCCATCCTGTGCTTTAGCCATAAAGACAGCTCCATTAAGAAAAATTCCCTGTAGCTAGTTCCCCTTCCCTGCAGTTGTCAAGCTCAGGAACAAGCCACACAATTAAACGTGCGGGGAAGGGAGATGTAATTTATGTAGCTCTGGCAATAGCTCTTTGTACATAGCTTTAAGAAGAAAGCTGCTACCCCAATATGTTGTAAAGGTAAAACATTTTACAAAAACCTATTCTGGAGCTGAGGCAAATATGTGTTCTGTCTGGTCACATATCAAGATCACCTTAAACTGGGGGTCAGTCACTTATCCCTATCAGCACTCTGCTGTGCACGAATCACATGGTTGTGCCAGGATCAGAGAAGAGATCAGGAGCAGCCAGGGAGGTAGGAATAAATCAATGAACCAAGAAGAGCTTAAAAATTCTCAGGAAACTAGTGAGGCAAGATTTCACTGTTTGGATGGTGGATTCTCTGTCATCTGCTGACAGTAAAGTCATAAGCAGCTGGAATGTCATGATTTTTTCAATGTGGAAAGGGTTTTTATACTTGGCCTCAGCTGCAGGATTTCCCCAAGGAGTTCAGAACGTATTGTAAACAAATATTTACCTGTCGTGGGGCCTCAGAGAATGCCTGTCTCCACACTGAGCTATTTTCTCTCTTTTTTTTTTTTTTTTTTTTAAAAGCGCCCCAGCATTGTAGTAGTACAGATCAGCCACCGGTGTTTTAAATAACCATGTCCTCTAAACCTGCTCAGAACAGGGAAATGACCATTTTAAAGGGGTGAAATTTGTTTTATTCCAAAATGTTTTCACTGACAAACCTTAGGTAACTAGACTGGTGAACTTCCCGGTGCAAATTGGTACTGTTCACTGCTTTGTTTACCTACAAGCATCTGCGCTGGTAAAGCTTGATCAGAGTACTTCTCAGACAGTCAACCCGTTAAACTGGCCATTCTTGTTACAGGAGCCTAGGTCTGTGCGATCTCTCAAAGAATCACAGTGCATGAGCTGCAGAAATGGACAAATCCTGATCACTTTATTCATGTGAATAGCCCCCCTGGCTTCAACATGATTACTTGTGTGAGTGAAGCTAGCTGGATTTGGTCCCACTCAACAGAGATCCCCGTTTTCTTCTTCCAAGCAGCAATTATGAATAGTGAGGGGAAAATACTGGATTTTTAAATTGTAAAACACACCTCTGTGTCCTCCCACTGACTAACTTTGGGACTAAAATGTAGAAGTTGTTTTAAAAAGAAGGGACATGAAGAGTTTACACAAATTTAAGGAATGGCTTTCCCACAAGGCGATTTTTATTCTTATTCCAATGAAAACTAACAAACAAATAAATAAAATTTCCCCTACAGTGCTGGAAACCCAATTTTTTTGCTAGGCATTTCACAGACCGCTGGTGCTATACAATCAATCAACAATAGGACATGAGAATCAAAGTGCAGCTGTCAAATGCAGAAAGTAAATTATTAAATGCTTTGGGGGCATTGACCATCTTTTGAGAGATGGAGAGAGAGAGAGAGAGAACACAGCACCAAAATCAATGAGGGACTGATCCCAGACTAGGGTTTCTAGATGTACTGTAATGCAAATCATAAATAATATTTACAAACCTCTTACAGTTTTAATGGTTTAACCATGTTGTTGGTAACTTAGAGAAAGGATTTAGGTAAGTTTCATGTATTCAAATCAGCAAGGTCTGATGAAAATCATCCTAGGGTACTTAATGAACGAGCTGAAGCAATTATCTTTGAGAACTCAAAGAGGACAGGTGAGGTCCCTGAAAACTGAAGAAGATTAAATACAGTACCTATCTTTAAGAAAGGGGAACACAAAGGACGCAGGGAATTATAGATTGGTAAGCCTAACTTCAATAGCTGTGAAGATATTGGAATAAATTATTAAACAGTTAGTTTGTAAGCACTTAGAGGATAACAGGGTTATAAGGAATAACTAGCATCAATTTGTCAAAACAAATCATGCCAAAGCAACTTAATTTCCTTCTTTGAAAGGGTTACTGGCCAAGTGGATATGAGGACCCAGTAGATGTGATATATCTTCATTTTAGTAAGGCTTTTGATACAATCCCACATCACATTCTTATAAGCAAACTGGGGAAACATTGTCTAGATTAAGTTACTATAAAGTGGGTGCACAACTGGTTGAAAGATTTTACTCAAAAGAGTAGTTATCAATTGTTATCAGTCCCAGTACCATTTAATATTTTCATTAATGATTTGGATAATGGAATGGAGAGTATGTTTATAAAATCAGCAGATGACACCAAGGTGGGTGGGGTTGCTAGCACTTTGGAGGACAGGATTAGAAACAACCTTGACAAATTGGAGAATTGGTCTGAAATCAACAAGATAAAATTCAATGAAGATAAATACAAAAGACTAAAGAAGAAAAAATCAAATGCACAACAAAAGGGGGCTAGATGGTAACAGTGCTGAAAAAAATCTGTGGGTTAGAATGGATGACAAACTGAGTATGAGTCAACAATGTGATGAAGTTGCAAAAAGGACTAATATCATTCTGGGGTGCATTAAGGAATGTTGTATATTAGACACAGAAGGTAATTGTCGTGTTCTACATGGAGGCCTCAGCTGGAGTAACGTTTCCAATTCTGGGCACCACACTTTAGGAAAGATGAGGATTAATTGGAGACAGTATAGAGGAAAGCAACAAAAGTAATAAAATGTTTAAAAAACCTGACCTATGAGGAAAGGTTTAAAAAAAAAAAAAAAAAAAAAAAAAACTAGGCATGTTAAGTCTTGAGAAAAGAAAACGGAGGGGGACCAGATAAACTTCAAATATGTTAAGGGCTGTCATAAAGAGGACGGAGATCAATTATTGTGACCACTGAAAATAGGACAAGAAGTAATTGGCTTAATCTTCAGTAATGGAAATGTAGGTCAGATATTAGGAAAAGCTTTCTAACTGTAAGGATACTGTAGTTAAGGACTGGAACAGGCTTCCAAGGGAGGTTGTGGAATCCACATCATTGGAGGTTTTTAAGAACAGGTTGGACAAACACCTGTCAGGGATGGTCTAGGTTTAATTAGTCCTGCCTCAGTGCAGGAGTTTATTTACTGACAGCAGACTGAAGTCCTCTTGAGGTCCCTGTCAGGTGTACATTTCTATGATTGTATTTAATTCCAATGAGTTTCATGCCAACAGCATCTTTTATCCCCTCTAGCCGTGGCATTAGAGAAGTGGTGTTAAGTGGTCTGAGCACAGCACTGGAAGTTAAGAATTTATTGATTTCTAATCCCAAATCTATCACAAACTAAGAACTAAACATTTAGGCTGTGTCTACAAGAGGCAAAAAAGATGTATTTTTAGCATGTCTAAACTAATGTCTGGTCTACACTAGGAGACCTATATTGGTATAACTATATTGTTCAGGGGTGTGAAAAAGCCACACCCCCAAGCAACATATTTATACTGGCCTAACCCCCCCCCCCCCCCCCCCCAAAGATAGCACTGTGTCAACTGGAGAGCTTTTCCTGCCAACATAGCTACCACTGGGGGAGATGGATTAACTACATTGAGGGGAGAGCTTTCTCCCATCCTGCGTAGGAGCATCTTCACTCCAGACCTACAGCCATCCGCTGCAGTGTTTTATGTGTTGACCTGCCCGACACTGTAGTTCTACAGCTGTCTTGGCCTCACTAGGATGTTGACGGAGGTTAGCTTAGCTTAATAAAGGTTTAAAAAATTGTCTTCACCCTCGTGAAGACAAAGCCTTAACGTCTCCTTACTTGGACTCCTCCCCTCTCTTTATCAAATGGGGTTAACTCAGATCTGCCTCCCTGGAGAAGGGGAGACTGTCAGCAATAACAGCTGTAAAGCAGCTGGCAAATGACATAGGTGCCAAATCCCATTATTACTGGGGCGGGGCGGGCTCCCCGCAGCACCTCTTGGGCTGGGGCTCCCGGCGCAGGGCAGGTACTCACCGTGTTAGCCACATGGACAAAGAGGCGCAGCGGGAAGCCGGACAGCGGGGGACCCCACTGGGAAGAGACAGAGAAAGAGAGAAGTGCTGCGGGCGGGGAGGCTGGCGCAGGGCGGGGATGGGTGGATGGAGCCTCCCCGTCCCATCGCCCCCGGGGGTGACACCCCAACCCCACCGCCGAGACGGGAGGCAAAGCCCCCTTTACTCGACCCCACTCCCATGCCGGGGAGCAGCCCACGGCCCGGCCCGATACTCACTGCGTTCCGCGGGGGCTGGTGACCGCTGTCCCCGGCCCGGCCCGGCTCTCGGCGGTGGAAGGCGGTGCGGGGGGTTCCGGTGCTGCGCCGCACGAAGCCCAGATACAAGAGCAGGAGCGCGACTGCCAGCGAGAGCAGCAGCGGCGCCATGATGATCCGGAGCAGCCTCCAGGGGCGGCGGGCGGCTCAGCGCAGCGCCCGGGGACGGGACGAGGCAGGGACAGGCGCGGGGAGGCGGCGCAAGGCGTGTGCACGGGGGGAGGAGGAGACGCGCTGTGCAGGGGGCTTTGCAGCGCAGGGAGGGGATGAAGAGCCAAGCGGGAGGAGTTGCGCGGGGGGAGGGGGCTGAAGGGGGAGCGAATGCAGTGGGGGCGTGACACTGGGCGGGGGGATTGTAGGAGGAGGGAGGGAGGGAAGGGTTCTGCAGCTGGGAGGTTGCACAGGGAAGGGGTGAGGAAATGCGAAGGGCGGGTTGTACAGAGGGGTGCACACGGAATAGCTAAGGAAATGCAGCGGGGTGAGGGTTGCACACAGGGGATATAAGAGGGAAGTGTCCGCAGGAAGGTTGCACATAGGCGGTTGAAGGGGGAGTGACCACAGGAGGGTTGGGTGTATATTGCCCAGGGACGGGGAAAATGCAGCGTGACGTTGATCATAGTAGGTTGAAGGGGACGCGCGGTGGTGGATTGCACTAGCGGGTTGCAGGGGAAGTGAACGCAGTTTGTAGGGTAAATGAGAAAAAAAAATCCCCCAATTTCACAGGCAGCACTTAGTGCACAGTCGATGTCACTGTTTCCCCTGAATAGTCAATAATGCCCCAACTTTTTTACGATATACTTGTGTGCAAAACTTTGCATAGCCCTAATCCTTCGATTAATCACCTGATTACCATTATGGTTTGAAGACCAATTGATCTCAATGGAACAATTCACATGTATAAAGTTAAGCAGGTGCACAGCTGTTAGCAGGCTTATGGCCCAATCACTTTTCTCCATTATGTGTTTTTTCCCATAGTAACGAGGGAGAGAAAAAAAAGCTATAAAAACAGAAAAAAATAAGTGTAAATACAGTTGTCACAAAGATTAATGTTTTAAACGTTTTTTCCTGTGACTTTTTTAATGACGGTTACTAGTTGATAAGTTTCGGGATGCTCTGATGGAAAGTGCTAGGGAAATGCAGTGTGTTATAAAGCGAGTTTTCATCTCTTTATTTCAAACATCAGACAAGAAGCCAGGAGTGGGTGAGAAAGTACAGAACCCTGTGGCTTTGCGAATTCCCCTCCTAAACACCTTGAGTTGAAGCTCTTACGCGGTTTTGCACAAAGGTGATGAGAGCCGTCTGAACCAAACTGTAAAACCCTGTATGATGGAAACCACTTCAAGCCAGGGGGTGCAGTAACACCCCGAGTTCCAGCACCTGTGGTTTTGCACACCTGCAAAGCTAGCTTGCATGGAAATAGCATCCTAGGCGCTGCGCCAAGAAAAATGCTACAGCAGTCCAGCCATTCATCCAATCAACAGCTGTGAGCTGTGTCTACCCAATGAGGGAAGTCGTCTTGTAAAACCAGCCAATCCAAGGCTGTAGGGAGGATCTGCATAAAGACCGTGCTTCAATCAGCAAATGACATAATTACTCTGACTTGCATCCTTCCGGGACAATTCTGCTAGGTCAGAGGGGGTTTCCTGTAACTGCTGCTGGCCTGGGTGGACAGAGCAGCGCTGCGGGGAGCCGATGGGGTAGCACCCAAGGGAGGAGTATTTGTAGATCGCGATGTCTCACTTCTTCCAGGCCCTGTGCAATAAACCCACAGCAAGGACGGGCGGGCCAGGCGTTAAAGAGAAGGACTTGCACCAATGGGGTCTGACAGGTTAGTGGGGATGGCTTGAGCTGTCAGAAGAAGTTACTTGTTTGTAGGGTAAAGTAAGTGAAGGGTTTGCTGATCCCGAGGGTGTCAGTGCTCTGGGCACATGGTGTGTGAACTGGGGTGAGACTGCAGGCAGTTCTTCTCCCTACAGCAGTGAGAGGTGGCTTAGACCTGGGGCAGGGTCTGCTGTCAGTAAATAAACTCCACTAGAGTTAATGCAGTTCTCTAGCTAACCTAGTCAGGCAGTGCTGTAGTTAAGAGCAGAATTTGGTTCTGTGGAGTTATTCTGGGATTACACTGGTGTAAACTAGAATTCGGTTTACTCTGCCCATTTTTATGGTTAAGATTTTTTTTTTAAATCAAATAAACTTCTTTTTTATCTTTTCCCACAGAAACTATCCAGCTCCCTGGAGCTTGGAGAAGGTAGCTGTACACACAAAAAAAGTTTGAAATGTTACATAGTAAATTTAAAAAGGGGGACGCTCCTTCATTTTGGCAGGGTGACAGGCTCTAAAAATAACAGCCACATGGTTTTGTCTTCTAAAACAATATCCTAGAAAGCAAGAACTATTTTTCTACCATCAGCATTTCCAAAATGAAGATTATTGTAATGTTAGGAAATTGCAGAAATGAAATAAATCCACATTTAACATTCCAGTGTCTGTCACTCTCCCTGGAAAAAAAAAAAAACCATCTGCCACAATGCTATGTTTATGTTTTTCTTGGTCCCAATCAACTGCAATCAGTTAACACTTATACTAAAGTCTTACAATAATATAGAGACTTTCTGGAGGGAGGCTGGCTTGGGTATGAGACTTTACATTTGCTCCTATTCTCTGTTCCCTACTGTAGAGAATGGTTCCCTAACCCACTTGCTACATCTCTAACCCTCCCAGGTTGTAGTTCATCAATCTGCTTCTTGACTTTCTAGTTAGAGCTCAGGCATTGGAAATTCCTGGACTCTACTCCTGACCCTTCTACAACACTTCCTGTGAACAAGTCCCTTCATTTATTGGTGCCTAGGTTTCCTTGTCTGTGAAATGAGGATAATTCTCACCTACCTCAAAGTAGGCTCGGAAGCTTGTTCAACAGGTGTAAGGTGCTTTCTGCTCCTTTGATGGCAGGTGCTAGTGAAGGGAAAGTATTATTTATTATAATCCACTGCAGAGCAATTCTCCAGTTGGCTTGTTTGCACGCTCTACATCACAGTTGGGAGCTATATTTCAATCCACTCTCTGGGTCTTTTATGGAGACAGTGGGAGAGGTTTCACGCTTTATAGCAAGGAATTAAGGTGTGGGTCACAGTATCGAAGCCAAGGTATTGAAGAAAAGAATACAAGAGTCTTCAATTAATTTTTGTTTTTATGTTGTGAAGATAAATATACATTGCTTTGCAGTGGTGGCTACAATACAATACTTGCCTTTACTGTGCCCTACCCTGTTTTAAATATAGAAAATCCGGCAAATAGCTTGTTTAGAAATTATTACCACACCATAGTAAATGCTGAGATGAAGACTTTCAAGAGTGGGAGCCTGACATTAGACACTTAAATCCATATTTGAGCGCCTAAATAAATGGCCTGTGTTGAAAATGAGGCTGCATTTTAAAGTGTCTGACTATATATTTGATTTCCACAGAGGCGCCAAAATCCACATTTAGGCACTTAAATACACCTCTATCTTGATATAACACTGTCCTCGGGAGCCAAAAATCTTACCATGTTATAGGTGAAACTGCATTATATTGAACTTGCTTTGATGCACTGGAGTGCGCAGCCCTGCCCCTCTGGAGCACTGCTTTACCGCGTTATATCCTAATTCGTGTTATATCGGGTCGCGTTATATCGGGGTAGAGGTGTACATGGCCTGACTTTAGGCGCCCACTTTTGAAAATCTTGGCCTAGATGTCTCAAGCTGGGTAACATATCAGTTGACGTTCCTGAAAATTGTGTTCTAAGTGACTTTGGCCTATATTATGTGTGGAGTTTCTGGCAGAGTTTAAAATGGAGCCCAGCTCTTCTTCCCCCCTCCCCCCCAGTCCTGTGCTTTAACCACAAAATCATCCTCCACCCCCAATGTAGGCAGGCAGAAAGACAGTTCAATACAATCACCTTATCAAGAGTCTGTAATATTAATGTCTTCAGTGAGTATGAACAGAGCTACATGTAGCACAATTTATGACTACAGAGGAGGATGCTAAAGAAATCTGGCAGTGTGGGGATTTATTTATTTCTATTTTGGTTACAACTCATCTAGCAAGAAGTATCCATACAGAAAGCTCCAGGTGCTTTTTACAATGCATAAAACTCACAATAACAAAGCATCAGTAATAGTAAACTTACTAGACCAGAGGTTCTCAACCCCACCCCCAACATGCTATAAAAACTCCACGCCCACCGGTGCCATAATAACTGGTTTTCTGCATATAAAAGCCAGTCAGCCTTAGGGGGTAGCAAGCAGGGCAATTGCCTGGGGCCCCATGCCACAGGGGCCCCCATGAAGCTACATAGCTCAGGCTTCAGCCCCGGGTGGAAGGGCTTAGGAACCTGGGCTTCAGCCCCATGCAGTGGGGATTCAGGTTTCTGCCTTGGGTCCCAGCAAGTCTAATGCTGGCCCTACTCGGAGGCCCCCCTGAAACCTGCTCGAGGCCCCCTAGGGGCCCCTGGGCCCCTGGTTGAGAACTACTGTACTAGACTACCCTATTCCTCAATTTGTTGCCCATAATTCCATCCCCAAACACCAGCGAGAAAAGATGAGCTTTGTCGTAGGTTAACAAAGCTGCACCTTGGCAGACCGGGGTGCAGGGGGTGTAAGTTCCAAAGTTGAGAACCCATCATGGAAAATTCCACTCAAGAATTTCCCTCCTGTTTAATTTGAGGAGATGCACCAGTTCAGGCATCTCCTCCACGGATCTCAGTTGCAGGAGTTTGATGATCTACCAAGCAGGCAAGTCCCAAATCATTTAGGGATTTATTAGTGAAAACCAGTGCCTTAAACTCCACCTGAAAACGTATTTGCAGCCAATGCCACCAGTGAAGTACCAATGCTATGTGCTCTGGGTTGGCGGATGGGCAGGCTGGCAGGCATATTCTGTCTCTGGATGTAATGCCATGTAAATTGCATTACAGTAGGATGTAGCTTTACAAGTGGGTTGTAGCCCACGAAAGCTTATGCTCTAATAAATTTGTTAGTCTCTAAGGTACCACAAGTACTCCTGTTCTTTTTGCGGATACAGACTAACACGGCTGCTACTCTGAAACCTAACAATATTTACTTTTATTTCTAGGTATCCAACTCCGTTCCTACCAAATGGAAGGAGTAAAGTGGCTAGTACAGTGCTACGACATTCAGCACGGCTGCATCCTGGGTGACGAGATGGGTCTCGGAAAGACTTGTCAGGTGCATTTTTTCATTACTATGTAGAAAAACAACTTGGCCAAAATTTCTGTTTTCCCAGTCATTCCTACAAGAGGGAGAAAAATACTAAGGATCAAATTCTGAAGTGCATATTGCAAGGATTAAAGCCTAAGTCTTGATTCCTTTAGTGCAATGGTCCCCAACCTTTTCCGTGGGGCGGGCGCCCGGACGACTAGCCTCCGAGGACTGTGGCTGCCGGACAAGCAGCCGCCTAAATGCCGCTGTGAAGCGGCAACGTCAAGAGGCGTCGCCGCTGAAATTCATGAAGCGGCAACATCAAGAGGCGTCGCCGCCGAAATGCTGCCGAAATTCAGCAGCATTTCGGCGGTAGCACTTCTTGACATTGCTGTTTCTCGGCGGCATTTCGGCGGCTGCTTTTCTGGCGGCCAGTAGGTCCCCCGGCACCGCGTTGGGGACCCCTGCTTTAGTGGTTACTCAGGCAAAACTCCCTTTGACCTCAGTAAAGGTTTTGCCTGAGTAACACTCAGTAAGGACTTTATTTATTTTATTTTTATTTTAAGGCAAAATGATCTTCTGTCAGGAGACATTGCGTTGAACATTGTGGATAAAAGTAATGATGGCCATACATGAGACACCCCTGTTAAGTAGTAAAAACAACATACTGTCAGTATAATAGTGATGTCACTTTGATGCAAGTCTGGGTAGATTGTTTTATGAAGTTCAGTTCTAGGGTCAGAGATGGGTAAAACTTGTAGATTTTTCATATTGATTTTTTGTGACAACATTTTTCAAAATGTAAGTCTTGCAAGTTTTGGAGAATGAGTCTGACGTGCATTTTTATCTGACGATATTCCGTGCATCTTAAATAACAAGTGAATTGTTTTAAACATTGACATAGAGTAGATACTCTTCTGTCTTTGTGAGAGGGAAGATTCTTGTGGGAGGGGATTATTGGGTCTGAGTTGCGGCATTCAGACCTAAACTTTTCCATAGTCTGGAGTTCTTTAGATTTTGGATTTTTTATTTATTTATTTATGGTCCTGTTTTGCTGTAGAGAACCTGCAGGGGCCAGCCGGGAGGCTGTGGGTGTGTTTAGATACAGGGCTATGGTTTGAGTCCATTTCTAGTTATTGGAAAATAATCTCCTCTTTGTCTGTCCATGTGTGTTCTAGACTATTTCTCTGCTTGTTTACTTGACTGGAAAGTTAAACAAAAGGCCATTTCTGATTCTTTGTCCTCTATCTGTGTTGAGCAACTGGAAGGAGGAGCTGGAGAGGTAAGCTCAGAAATTATATCATCATCTTATTTCTGTTATTTGCAGATAGGGTTGCCAATTTTGGTTGGATGTGTTCCTGGAGGTTTCACCACATGACATAATTTTTAATTCCTGGATTCTCCAGGACAATCTTGGAGGCTGGCAACCATAATTGCAAAGGTCCTCTTAAAATATGCTCAGTCACCCACGTGTGGGGTTTTTGTTTTGTTTTGTTTTTATGGAAATGCAGCCATTGAAACTTCCAAGTTGGATGACTGGATGTTTTTCTTAAAGAAAAGCAATTTAAAACTCTGATTTTAATCATGATTTAAATCAGCAAGCAGGGAACCTTGATTTAAATCAACTATTTTATTCTTGTTTTGTGTTTGTTCTTTTTACTTATTTCCCTAAAGAGAGCTTCATTCCCACCAGTTGGCAAACATTAAAATATATTGACTTTCAACTAAATATTGTTTCTGTACTATATTTGGTACTCCTTTTTGCTAACTAGGAGGATACCTTATATCTATACACACTTATTTAAGCAATTATATGGTTTACCATATATTTATTCAGATTCTTAATATTTACATTTTTATTATGTGAGAACATGGTGAATGATACAGTTCTTATTTACTAGATGCTAATTAATTTCTTTCTTGTGATTTGTGTCAAGCTCTGTATGGATGGAAATTGGAATTCAATTAAAAATCTACAAAAACAGCATAGTGCATTTGTTTTAATTAGCTAGATAAAAAATACCTTAAATGTGCTGGATACATAAGGAAAAAAATAAATGTATCAAAACACATTTTGCAGTTAATACTGATTATTAAAAAAGGAAATATTATTCACCAGCTGTGGCTAAGTGCTACAGTTATACAAATAATAATAATCAGTAGTTAGGGAATTTAAGTGATTCTTTCTGGTCTCCATATTCTTCAAGATTTTTGAACTAGTAGGTCTCACCCTCTCACACCTCATTTTGATTCATAGATTGGAAGATGAAAACCAGCTTTCCTGCTTTTTCAACTCCCAATCAGTTTTTTAACTTTAAATGAACTAGTCATTGAAATAAATTAATTGCATAAACTGAAATGAAGAAAATATTCTCTCTGTACTTACAGAAGAGACTACAGCTGTCAAAAGCACTTCAACTATTTCTGGTTCCAGGTGCTTAGCCAGTGACTTCTACCATTTCAGGGGTTTGACTTAAAACTTCAAGAGCGAATATGTACTACTTAATATTTTTTATGTAATTTAAATGATTTTAGTAGATCATAGTAAGTTTGGACCTTAACATTTATTGCCATAATTTCAAATTTAACTTTAAATAGGTTTATTCTTTAAAAAATGTATTTAAGTAAAAAAATCCATGTTTTTTTCAAAATTATTGATGTTTATCCACGCTGTCTCTTTCTAAAAAAATATGCTCTAGTTCAAACAGGAATTATTTCAGAGAAGCCCTACAGCCTGCATTATGCAAGTCAGCCTAGATTATTGTAGTCGTCCTTTCTGGCTTTAGAATTTATCAGTCTGTGAAAGCTATGGCACAAAACAGCACCCTTCACAATGAGCAGATCCTATTCCTTACACCACTACTGTGCATTGTCCCCTATATAAACGTTACCAATGATGATGATATTGGGTGATCTATGGCCCAACTCCAGTGTGCACTTCCCTGCTCTTATTGTTTTGGGCTGTAATCTCCATGCTTAACATCCCTTAGGCAGACCCTCATTGAAGGTGATGAGAGCTTTTCTTGAGTGAAGGATAAGGCCCAAACTATTAAGTCTGCACACAAAAGCATGCACTTCTATGCATGCACAAATTGGGCATGACAAACACCCTTACCGCTGCTCACATAACACAGACTTTTCATGTGCATTTGATGTACTGAATGTGCAGGGCCCAAGGTCTGACCCTGAGGGAGGGTCAGAGGATTAGGATCAGAAGGGGAGGAGAGGACTTCAGAGGGTTTGCAGGAGCTTAACGATTTCTCAGGAGAGTGAATAGATGCAGTTTAGACAGAATTTCTTTACCTAGGGGACGGCTGGCGAAATATGGATCGATGTGCTTAAATTAATCATATAGACAAGTAGTGACGATCTGCCCGAGAGGGGAGCTAAGCAAACGGTTTTGGTGGGAAGTCAGAGAATTCCATTATCATGACTCCTCTAACTCCGCTTTCACAGTATTTCTTACCTCCTTCTGTCTCCAGCTTATAAGGACTATGGGGATAGTTGTGCCCTGTGCAGAGCTGGGTACCACTGGACCTTCTGGATAGGGGAGTTTTGGGCTCATACCCGAACTACTTGCTGAGGGAAAAATTCCCATTGACTTCAGTGAAAGTAAAGAGCTATGGACTGGGTGCTATGAACTTGACTTCAGTGGGATATGGGGGCGGGGTGCATTGCAGGATTGTTCTCTGCAGGTAATCTGGGGATAGAGCCAGCCTCCTGCTGACACCCATGGGAACTTACTGCTTTAAAGGAGCTCTACGTTGCAGATGGAATGGGGGGACTTTTGGATCTTAGCGCTAGGTTTGATCTCGAGGTGCAGGTTGGAGGCTGAATCATGGCTGAGGCTCAGGTTTGGCAAAACCAAAATCTTGCTGCCTTTTTATCAGATTTTTCAGCTCAGTATGGTGGAAATCCCATGAGACTGGTAGCTATCACAAGGTTTCCCATCTTGAGCATCATTAGCCGTGAGAGAGTAGCCATTCTCATAAGATTTTTGGACTCCTCCAATCAGAACCACAAAATAGGATCCAGCCTGGCTCCAAACCCATCTGTGTAGATTTAGAGTCAGAGACTTGAATCCAAATCCCATCCTCCAAAACCTCAAGGTGTTTGGATCTGAGTTTGCAGTTTTGGCCTTTCTCTGGTTTATACACTGTTTGATAGTCTGGGTTCAAAACAGACTACGTTCTTTATTTACATGAAAGCCTGGCCTAGTTCACTACTTTGTTTTTTTATAATTAAAACAGATTTGCTCCAGGTCTTTCCTATGTGGCATATGCAGGAGACAAGGAGGAAAGGGCCAAGCTGCAGTGGGACCTGAAAGCGCATTCTCATTTCCACGTGCTGTTAACTACATATGAGGTACTTGTCAGCAGGCAAGAGCATTACTTGTGTGCGGGACACAGCTTCATTTCTATCCGGAGCCTCTGAACAATCGCATTTAGTGGAAGTTTCTGCTTGTATTTACCCTCCCCTTCATCCCATTCAATGGCTGCTGTAGGATCCTGTTCCACATTCCTTACTCAGATAGAAACCCATTCTCAGGCCTTTCTCCAGTGAAACTCCCATTGAAGGTAATAGAAGTCGGAGCTGAATAAGGAGTGCTGAACAGAGCCCATGATTAGGACCCAGTCTTGCTCTTACTGGTGCCAATGGGAGCAGGATTGGAGCCAGCCGGAACAGGATTGGGCCCTTAGTCGCTGCTTTGGCCTCTCCTGCAGTTATTAAAACAGTGTTCTGTTGCTTAATTATTCTTGAGGGGAAAATAAAAATCTTCTCCATTATAAATCGCTCCTCACGGGAGTGATTTAGCACCATTCATTCAATCCATTTTTAAAAATAAACAAACACATCTACATCAATCTAGTAATGGTAAAAGGTCTCCCTCTTAGCTCCCCATTAGCTTCCTCCATCTGATTTCTCTGACCTTCCTTCATTGCTTCTGCCCCTTTCCCTCCCCTGTTTTGGGGTCTCTCGCTTTCTCTTCCCCCTTAGATCGTATCTGTTTGTCCCGTGCTGTCCCCTCTGACCCTGCCCGCCTTTCCACTCTCACTCCTCCTTGATCCTGTCTGTGCTATGAGAATACTTATCCTGAGGGCACTAAAGGGAGTGGGACTTTCACATTGGAGGAAGCTTGAGAAAGTCCTACCTAGCCATGCATAAATTCACTTGACTAGTATTTCTCTTTGCTTGCCGTTGCCAGTGATGAGGTCTGTGCTTTTAATAAAGGCTTTCTTCTTGACACAGCCCAGCTTCTCCTCCTTTTTGAAGGTAGACAGCGTTTGTGCTTGTGACGTTAGCAAGTAGTTATGATGCCACAAATTCATCATTATCACTTATTTTAATGCAGGGTCAATGAAGAGGGAAAATGGGACATGGAGGGGACATAGATAACGTCACTAGTTCTCAAATGTGGGAAGAAACATTACGTGAGAAAGCATGACAGAGGTGAAAAGACTTGGCTGAGAGAGCTGAACATTTTCCCCAGCTTGAGAGTCTCTTTTAATATTTCTTGGTTGAGCTTTTCTGCTTGTGTTTTGTATTGTATATCCGATGAGACCTAAAACTAAGGTCCTGGCAACTTGTGGTCATTATAGATCCCAGGGCTCTTTCCATAAGAGCAGTTTGGGTGTCTAGGCCAAATCGCAACTCCATTAATTACGTTCCATCCTCTAAATTCTTCCCGAAGTTTCAATTTTCTTTCACTTTCTCTCCTATTCTGTTGTGTAGTCTTGTTATGTGCTGTTAAGTAGCTGCCATATTCCACTCAAGAAGCAGCTGTAGTTCAAGGGTTGGTGAAGTGATCCTTGTCTGTGAACTGTTTATATATCAGTTTGTTATATTAGTAAATAACTTCAGGATGTCTCCTGTTCAGAGGTGCTATATAACTGTAAGGCATTGTGTGTGACACTGATTTTGTTTGATTACAGATTTGCCTGAAAGATGGAGCATTTCTAAAATTGTGAGTTTATTTTTATTTTATTAGGGTTTATACAATAGGTCTGTCAACAGTTTGTCTAGGCACATTGATATGAGGTCACATGTCTGTTGTTCCACATGAGCCATTGACACTCTTCTTTGATTATTAGAATTTTTCTTCTAGCAACTTTTAGTGAAGGATCTTTTCACGTTCAGGCACATTGTACATGAGCAAATCCCCCCCCCCCAGCCTCTAAAAGAACAATTTTCAAGCAGATGAAATAGGAAATGTTGTGCACTGGTCACACGTAACTGGCGTAAAAGGAGTGAGTAGATTTTTGCTCCCAGGCAGTAAGCAATAGCACCAGTAGAAGATAGTACATAGTGTAACATTCTGGTAAAAGTGGCTTCATTGGTTTAGATCAGTGGTTCTGAACTTATTTATCATTGTGGGCCGCATATGTGGCCCACAATGTGTTACCTGGGTCGCAGGTTGAGAACTACAGTTCCCCTCCAGCCCCCCTATAGCCCCCTATGCCTAGTGTCCCCAGCCTAGAGACCCCTCCACAGAGTGGAGCCAGGAGCGGAGCCCCAGGTGCCGGGGTGGGCAGCAGGGACCCTGGACCCTGTTGTGTGGGGCCGGGCGGCAGCCCTGACCCCAGACCCTGCTGTGCAGGCTAGGCAGTCTTTAGCACACAGCTGGGCTGCAGCTGTGTGCTAATTGGGCCGCATGAACCGCTGGTTTAGATTATAGGTACAAACTTTGATGAAAGTGAATTGTATTATCATATGGTGGACACATGAGAGGATCATAACTAAACTGTATCACATCACATTGCCAGTCCAACATTGCTCTTTGAGTAGTTATCTCACTTTCTGGTGAGATCTGTATTTTATTAGTATAACCAATCAGTGGCAGATATTTCTGTCAAGATCACAGAAGATTTTACATAAGGCTGTACTTGTACTGGGAAGGGATTTGGATATCTTATAACAATAATGCTGATGCCTTGTAATACAAACACTTCGTTATGAATTCTGGAGGCAATCCAATCTGATGAATGCTTCAGGGACTCAGTAGGAGTCAAAAAACAACTGCCTCACCTCATCCCTTCAGCCTCAATTCACAACTAGTCAGGTGTACGATGGGGCTCCTCTGAAGCACCAAGTATTCGCCACTGCTAGAGACAAGATACAGGGTTTGATCAACACATCATGGTAGAATCCATGTCTTGAGCTGGTAATTAACACACTGTGAAACATTTTGTGTATATTGTAAAAAAATAAAACCACGGAGAATGCGTTCAGTCCTCTTAGTTCCAAATTACGTTCTGCTTAATTCCCTGTAGTTTTGTGTAATTTACACCATCAACGCAGTATGTAGAGTAAAGAATGTCAGGGGGGTTAAGTGATTTGCCTGTTATCACATAAACGTCAGCCTCAGGACCAGTCTCTTGGTCTTAACCCACGAGGCCTCAGTGCCTCCAAGAAATGTCACTCAAATTCTTTGAGCCTGAACTGTTCCATCTGAAAAATATGGCTAATAATAATAATACTTCACACATTTTCATCTGTAGATCTCAGAGCACTTTACAGAGGTGGGTAGGAATGCAGTGCACCCTGCCTTAGGAGTGTGCTTTACAAGCTTAGCAAAACAAATGATATACTGTATATCCTCAGCATGTGATTTTCAAAGGCTCACTTGGCCAAGTGGAAAGCCACCTACCTCCATAACAAGGCTGTGACATATTTCTCAGTCAGGTCTGTTTCCCTGCGAAATGGCTGACTTCTACCCCAGCTATTCAAAAATAGCTCACAGGAATATTTGTTTATAATGGAAAAAAGTGTAATTTTTTTTTTTTACTCTGTCAAAAGCAGCTGAACTGTTTCCCCATGTCCCCACCCTCATTTTATCCCCAAAAGTTAGTCTTTGGGCAGACACACAGCCCTGGGAAGTTTCAGGCTTGAAAGATGACTGTTGCAGAGAGTTATGAGTGATGGAAAATGAGAGGGGAGAATGAAAAAGGTTTTACAACTTGAAATATAGATTGCTACGAGGCATCTATGACACCAAGAAACGCACACGAGTGGCAAACGTTAGGTGAAGATCTGATTTCCCCCCTCGATATTCAGGGGATTTTAGATCCTGGGTCTTGGTTGAGGGCCATCTCCAGTACAGATGTAGAGAGACACAGCTGATATTGACCTTTTCACATTGGCGAGAATTATTTGAATTTTAAATGAAAACAATATTTTCTATTAATTTATTTTACAGTTTTAACTGGGCTGCTCTGGTTGTGGATGAAGCCCAGAGACTGAAAAACCAGAATTCACTGCTGCACAAGACCCTTTCAGAGGTAAAAAAGAGCCCAACAGCCTTTTAGCAATTAAAGGACTTTTCTCCCCTTTAAAGGATACAAGTTCATTATTTATGTCATCACTATCCCTCATCACATTTGTTCATCTGTGGGCCTGATCCAGTTCCTCTCAAAGTCAGTAGATAGGCTCCCATTGTCTTCAGTGGCAGATGGATATGGCCCTATGTTGGACAGGGACTCCTTAGTCTGGAACTTGTCTCACATTCTGGCTCACGTTTGGGCTTCAGAAGTTTGAGGAATGTGAGAAAAGGATTAATGTAAAGAAGCTGTAAATGACGTGGCGCTAAATCACAACTGGGTGACAATCTGCGTCAGGAGTCTGTATTTCTGATATAAATTATTAAAAACAACAAAGTGAGGTGGCTCTGAATTTGGAAGTCTTGTCCAGTGGTGAGTGCAGGGGGCCATGAGTCATGACTCCTCCGGTTTATTTCTGTGGTCTTCCTATGTGACTTGGTTAAGTCAGTTCTCTTCATTGAAATCAGTGGAGTTGTTCTCGACTTACCCAGGTGTCCCAGATCCAAATCTGCCCTAGTAGGAGCACATTCAAGAGCAGAATATGCCCAGGAAATATTTTCTATTATTTCTGAGTTGTTTTACTTCTAGTTCCAGAATGGTCGTTGTTAATGCTAAAAGATAACCCCAACCCCAATCCCACTTTCATTCTGCTCAGTTAGGTCCCATTTTTGAACTTGGTGGGAATTTAATGTAGTATTAAACTTGCCATAGTGGTAGCCGTGTTCCCCAGTCTAAGTACAGGGAATGCTGCAAATAGCACAGTGCAGATAAATATCAACATTATTAGAGCTGGCCTGAAAACAGGAGAGCAGAGTGCGGATTTTGTGTAATTTCATTTTGGTGTTTTGATTTTTGTAGAAATTTTCCAACCAGCTCTAGTTATTTAACACAGTGCACATGGTTTGCGCATATCATGCGGCAGAGATCAAGATTTTAATGGCACCATCGTTGGACTTCATTCTTCCCTTGCTCGTACATGTTTTGTGCTCTGGTGTAACTCCATTAACTTCAGAGGAGTTGCACCTGATTTACACCAGAGTGTTTGAGAGGAGAGTCAGGCCCTGTAAATTTGTTTATTACTCCAGATCTTGAGTTTGCTGGTTTCCACTGAAGTTGTGGAGTTCTACAGGTGCCTCTCTACTAACTGTCAGATTTTGGTTGTGTGAGAGAGTAGTGAAGGGATTTGTGTGGCAAGTGACTTTTCATTCCAATTGCATGTTGCAGTTCCTTTTACTTTGCCTTTGCTTATTTCAGTTTTCAGTGGGCTTCAGTCTCCTCCTCACCGGTACTCCTGTTCAGAACAATCTCCAGGAGCTGTACTCCCTACTCAGTTTTATTGAGCCTGACATCTTTTCTAAAGAGCAAGTGGAAGAGTTTGTTCAGTGTTACCATGGGATTGAAAAGGAGAGCAAGTCAGGCAAGTAATGAGTCATAAAACATACTGGAGGGTCAGTGCTGTCAGCTGGTTAGAGCAGGGGATTGGGTGTTGGGAGTTTGGGGTTTGCTTTCTCTGAAACTGATTAGCTATGAAAAAATGTCGCCTACATCAGCATGTAGGTGCCTTCATATGTGTTTAGGTACCTACCTTTAGGCAGCCAAGTTTGCTTCAGTTTCCCCTTCTATAATATAGGGGGAAATACTTACATCTCACAAGATGGTGTGAGGTTTTATTAATGTTTGTATAAAAAAAATGTGCTGAAGACATTCCTTTACACTTAATTCACTTACTGCAGCATTTTTTTCCAAACAGCCAAAGAATTGCACAGTCTTCTGCAGCCCTTCTTGCTTAGGAGAGTGAAGGCTGAGGTCGCAGCAGAGCTGCCTAAGAAGGTGGAAGTGGTTCTGTATCATGGGATGTCAGCCCTGCAGAGAAAATACTACAAGGCTATTTTGATGAAAGATCTAGGTAAGTAGGGCATGTGGGGGGTTGGACCTAATCAGTTTATTTAAAAGCAAAATTAGTTCCCTTTTGTAAATCCATGCACTCTTGTGGGGAAATAGGAGGAGATGCATTAGCATTCAGAACATGCTCTGAATGATTGTGCTGAGTTCAGTATTCTGAATGATCATTTGATAAACAAGTACTATTAAAATTGGGGATCAGTCTGAGCCTCAAAATTTAGAGCCTGATGCAAACTTTCCTAGGGTTCATGGCTGTTTGATTTTGGGCTTTTGGTTTGGTCCACTGGCATTTGGATCTGCACTTTCCCAAAGTGTGGAAGCAAGTCAATCTCAGGATTCCAGTTTGGGCCAACCTCTAATTAAAATGCAATTAAAGATCTTCAGAAATATCTTTAGTATCACCAGTTAAGCCATCCTTCAGTCACATGTGTTAACACCCACCCAAACACCCTCGTAGATTCTTCACCTTCATACCAAACTCCCTTGTATGTCTAATATATAACCAATCAAAATGAACACACCATTTCTGCTGAATTACACTCAGCTGTTCATTCCTTATTCTGACCTCGTACTCTTTCCTGTGTGAATGCTACATTATACTGTAAGGGACCAAGGCGTAAGAGGTCTGGCCTAGCGGTTACAGCTGGGATGAGGTCTGCCCACCGGGGTGGTAATCACCACGCCGGAGATGGAGGGATCTCAAGAGCCAGGTTCCATAAGCAAGAGTCAGGGTCAGAGTCAGGCTGGAGTCGGAGGCCAGAGATCAGAGGCGGTACCAGGTTAGAATCGAGAGGCAGGAATCTGGGTTAGAGTCAGGCTGGAGTCAAAGACTGGAGACCAGGAGATCAAACAAAGTCTGGCATTTCAGCAGGGCAAAGTCCATGTGGTTGCCCAGACAACTTCCTGGGGCAACCCTGGGGTTAAATAGGGTGCTGGGACAATCAGAGGGCCGCAGGGCACCATCACTCTAGGTCTCTTGGGCAGCACTTCCTGCGGTGCCTACTCTCCATAGTGCTCCCTGGCTATGCCTCTGTATGGCCTCCCAGTGGCACTGTGGGAATATCAGCTGTCCCAGGCTCTGCAGACCTGGGTTCTAGTCCCTGGGTCCTTATATCTACAAACTACCAGCATGCACATGTCTACATGTCTATTATGTAGCACTGGAGAGCCCTTGCTTATACTAATGACCTTGCAGAGACTCTGCTCATCTGGTGCTACTGCTCAGTGCACCAGAGAGCTGAGGCCACAGTGCCAAGGGAGCCTTTCAAATGCTGATGCGGAGTGCAGAGGGAATGTGCTTGCCCAAGGCCACCCCGGCAACAGACATGCACAATCTTCTTCCCCTTCCACTCTCAGCCTCCTCCTACACATCCTCTTGTAACCTCTGCACAGCCTCCCCAAAGCCCTGCTGAGCATCACTTCTCCCTATAGGCCCACTCACTCTTCTGGCCCTCATTCTCATAGTCTCCCTATGATTCTGCTGTCGAGAGTCGAGGCAGCAGCACTAAGTTTCTTATGGACAGCTCAACCTCTCAGAGCCTTGCCTATTGCCCCTCCTCCGACCAGCCTGTCTCACTGGCCCTTCACAGACTCCGAGCAGAGCTGGGAAGTAAGGTTGGCAGCGCCAGAGAAAACAGGTGGTGGCTGAGCAGATCTTGACGCTGCCGCCAGCTTTTCCTCCAGTACCCTCATACGTTATACCAAGTAACTGGATTTGTTAATTTGGAAAATGTTAAATCCCTGAGCTGTGTGAAGTGGCAGGGACTGTTGCTCTCTAACTAGGGTCTCAGGGAAAAATTTCCAACAAGGTATCACTTTTCAGTGTTTCCTCTGCCAAAGTGGGTAAATATTTGACCAAGAAAATATGTGAGAAAACTCAGACGATGCATAAAGAGGAAGTGTGTTAAATTTGGAACCTAAATTCGAACAGTAAAGTGTACCACTGTGAGATTTCCCTTCTCTGTTATAAACCCTATAGAGCTATGCTCGGTGTCCAGATAATTCCAGGCACTATATTTACAGTGTATCCCCAGAGTTCTTGTTGAATGGGTTTGTCGTTTCATTTTTGTGTTCCAGATGCATTTGAAAATGAAGCAGGGAGGAAGGTTAAACTTCAAAATGTCTTAATTCAGCTTCGAAAGTGTGTAGCCCATCCATACCTGTTCAGTGGTGAGAAAGAACTCTTCTCTGTTTGAAAGTAACCAAAAATCATCATAGGATATGAGCCAATTTTCTTCAAACATGGCTTGTTTTGTAGATTTCATTGACACATAAAAATTGAGTCAAGCCTGAAGACTGTATGTAAAGTTGTATGATAAATTCCAGTCCATATTAACTGACTAATAGTGATATATAAAGGGGACTCTGTTTCAAGGATAAGCCTATGTCAAGGCTGAGCTTTCAGCCTTAACTCTGCACTTGTTTTCTCTTGAGTGCTTGATTTCTCAGCCTAAGCAATGCATTCACACTAGTTTGTTGGCATGGAATCATTACTATAGTATTCCTACGGTACTAGATAAAGCACTGTCAGTTTCGAATCCGGAACCCAGGTTATTACCTAGTTCTGTTTAGCCACAGCTGTGAAAATTATGAATTACCATACATGACACTGGGGTAACTTGGGATGACCCTGGAGGCTCTCGCTATCATTGGTCTACTAGTAGTACTGCTTCTGAGACTTTCTTCCCTTCCAGGTGTCGAACCAGAGCCCTTCGAAATTGGAGACCACCTCATCGAAGCCAGTGGGAAGCTGTGCTTGTTAGACAAACTCCTTTCTTTCTTGTATGCCGGGTATGTGGTGTCACTGAGCTTTACTTGTGGGGGTCTAGATAAGCCTGGCTGGGAAAAGCAAACTAATTTATCCATAAGTGTTACCCACATACACCAAGAAACGAACAGTGTAGTAGTCCAGTTAACTGATGCTGAATTATTGACAGTTCTACAGGAGTAATTACAATGTTGCAGCTACATTAGGGATGACCCAGGAACCTTAAAAGCTTTGAAGCTTCCTTTTAAAGAGCCCAGAATACTGGCTGCTTCTCTGTATTTATTCAAACCTCTTCTGCCTTCCAAATTTGGGCTGGAAATCCTGGAAGAACAAGTTGTCTTACACGATGTCTGATGCTTCTGGTTTGGCCACAGATTCCAAGAGAACAGACTTTCATGCTGTGCTTCAGTTCCTCTGGGCCGAGGAAACACAAATATATAGTCATACGTGGAGAAAAAACAAACAAACCTAAGGATTGGGACAAATCAAAGCCTGGAACACACACACACACTCACACACCAAAGATGGGGGATTTGAGATCTGGACCCAGATTCTGGAACTTAACTTTGATGGTTTCAGAATCTGGAATTGAAGTCTTAGATACTCGGACCATCTCCCGGGAGAGAGCTAACCAAACCAGGACACACTTCAGATCAACTTTTGGTGCAGGATGTGGAACAGCTCCTCCTCCATGATGCAGAGTGATACCAAACAAGAGAACCATAACTAGCATGCAGCTCCCCTCGGACGGGTTCCTCAGGAAGTCCTTAAGCAGACATTTTATAGCAAAAATGAAACTTTTAAAGTAGCTGGGATGATTTTGCTTCTCTGCTGTACAGCAGTGTTGGGGAGAGAGACTGTGTACGCGTGTGTGTGTATGCGTGTTTGTCCCTGGGTCCTGTGCCACAAAAACTCTCAGGACCCCTGGGTCTGCTGCACCTAAAAAATGATGCTAGTCAGTATCAGCTGGCTTGAATAGTGTTATAAATAAATAAATATATCCTACCTCCTAGAACTGGAAGGGACCTTGAAAGGTTATTGAGTCCAGCCCCCTGCCTTCACTAGCAGGACCAAGTACTGGTTTTTGCCCCAGATCCCTAAGTGGCCCCCTCAAGGATTGAACTCACAACCCTGGCTTTAGCAGGCCAATGCTCAAATCACTGAGCTATCCCTCCCTGTCACAGTGTAAGGCATACAGCACAGGTCTGGAAGTCAGGAGACCTGAGCTCTAACTCCAGCTCTGCCACTAACTCACTCTGTGATCTTGGAGACTAACAAATTTATTTGGGCATTTGTCTCTAAGGTGCCACAAGAACTTCTCATTGTTTTTGCTGGTACAGACTAACACGGCTACACCTCTGAAATCTATGATCTTGGCAAGTCATTTTATATTTGAGGAAACTGAAATCGTACAATATTTCGATTAAATATACTCCTGTATATTAAACTAAGCTAACCTTATCTATCTCTCTGTGAAACGCTACAAAAGGCACATTGAACTTACGGGATTTCACTTTATTTCTGCAGTGGTCATCGGGTCTTGCTGTTTTCTCAGATGACTCGGATGCTGGATATTCTGCAAGACTACATGGACTATAGAGGTGAAATACTTGTACTCTTGGAGCAGCTGTCTTGTCATATTTGTCTTTTGTCAGCTACAGTGATGCTGTACCTGACTGATCCTTGCATGACAGAGAAGGGACCATAATACTGGTGACTTATTTCTAGTAGGCAGAAGGCGTTTTCTTGCTGTTTCTGACTGCTTGTGTGACGTTGGGCAAGTCTCTTCAGTTCTCTCTGCCTCAGTATTGCCATCTGTGAAAGTAGGATAATAAAGATGTTATGAGGTTCAATGAGATCAGAGAGCTTTGAAATCCTTGAATGAAAGACAAGCGAAGGTCAAACCCTCTCTCTCACTCCCCTATCCTCTTTGCTATATGATTAGGGTAAGAATCTGCTTTCTAATACCTTAAACTACATGAATGCAGGTTTAGTGGTCATAGGATATATTCAGTCCTTGTGTCAGTGAGTGCAACACTATTAATTTCAGTGGAGTTACAGCTAATTACCCAAGGGCCTGAACTTGGTTTATAACGCCCTGACATTTCATGGTGATACAATGCTATTTACTTTACATTGTGCCATGATGCAAAAGTCATCCTGTAATGGTGCTGGCTCCAAAGAGCCCTGTGCTTCAGGACTCTTCCATATGTTCTGATCTTAGCTGCAGAGCTATAAACGCCGGTGAAACCAATAGATGTATTCCTGATTTACATCTCTGTGAATTAAATAAAAATCAGGCCAAGTAGCCTACACCAGAAAACGAACTTATTGCTGAAAACTGTTGTTAGCAATATGTCCCCTTGGAAATCGTGTAAGTGCAAGGGTAGGCAGGATCCCATCATTTCTGGCAGTTACCAGACGTGTTCTTGAGACATGAGATATTTTCTTTCATTTCAATCCATGAGGCTTTATGCCAATTATTTCTCATGAGAGAGGCTTTTATTTAGCGTTTATTGCCGTAGACAACTAATAATGTAGCCTAAAGCCGAACATGAGGCCAAATCCTGTAGTCCTGACTCAGAAAAGCTGGCATTGAAGTCAATGAGAAAGGACTGTATACTTTGGCCCATAATGCGAGGCCAGTTGCCAAAGTGGCCTGACCTAAAACAGGCCATTGTACCAACACTCTTCTGCTTTGGCTCGGAATTTTTCTATTCTGCTTGCATACAGCAAACTAAAACACAAGAATTTCTGCTGCACATTCAGTTCTGGTAGCCCCTGCACTCAGTGAGTCTGGAGGAACTCCATTGCAGTCAGTCCAATTACTTGGATTTACGTCAACTGGGACAGACTCTGGCCCTCCATTTCTGTAGTGCTGATGGAGCATGAGGGAGCAACAAAGCTACAAACCCCCCTGCCCCGTGAGAGTAGACTAGCAAGGAGCAAAAATAGGAGAATGTAGATGAAGGAGAGAAAGCCAAAGAGAGTCTGTGGAGAATGGGGAGAGCCTGGAGAATCTGAGGCGTGGGGTGTTGGTGGAGGAAGACTAAACACGGAAAGCAGCTTGTAGAGCAGGGGGCAGAAAAGGATGGTTGGGAAAGGAGAAACCAGCCTGGAGAGGGATAGGGTCAGAATAGTGGTTTCTTGACCAGATACTGTTTTTGTCTCTTTGGAAAGGCTACAGCTATGAGCGGCTGGATGGATCTGTCAGAGGGGAAGAGAGGCACCTGGCCATTAAGAATTTTGGTCAGCAGCCCATTTTTATTTTCCTGCTGAGCACCAGGGCAGGTAAGGCAACTGTGGGAGAGCCAAAACTAGAACTATAAACAACCCATTCCACAATCTCCTGGCCTTTTGCTGTCTTCAGGGATTGACCGGACTTTGGGAAGGTCTGAATTCTTTAGAGAACCCCAGTTTTAATATTCAAATAGGATTTCATAAGGGAAAGAAAACAAAGCTTTTAAATAACCTCAGTTAAGAACAATTTAGTCAGTGGTAGAATCTGTATGGAGATTTATTTTAATTATAGTTTTAGATGATGTGTTTGAATATCAGCAACTCTTTTATGTTCAGGCTGAGACCCAAGTTCAGGATCCTGAGGCCAACACACAATTTACAGCGCAGCCCATTGAGTGGCTTATTTAAACTAAGCTCAAAATGATGGGGTCTAAATTAGCTGTTACCAACCAAGAAAGAGATCTTGGAGTCATTGTGGATAGTTCTCTGAAAACATCCACTCAGTGTGCAGCGGCAGTCAAAAATGTTGGGAATCATTCAGAAAGGGATAGATAATAAGACAGAAAATATCATAATGCCACTATCTAAATCCATGAAACGCCCACACCTTGAACACTGCGTGCAGTTCTGTTCACCCCATCTTAAAAGAGACATATTAGAAATGGAAAAGTAAAAGAGAAGGGCAACAAAAATAATTCAAGGTATGGAACGGCTTTCATAGGAGGAGTGATTTAAAAGATGGACTGTTCAGCTTGGAAGAGAGACGACTGAGAGGGAATAGGATAGAGGTCTATAAAGTTATGAATGGTGTGCAGAAAGTGAACAAGCAAGAGTTACTTGCGCCTTCACGTAACACAAGAACTAGGGGTCACCCAATGAAATTAATAGGCAGCAAGTTTAAAATAAACAAAATGAAATTCTTCCTCACACAACCCACAGTCAATCTGTGGAACTCATTGCCATGGGATGTTGTGAAGGCCAAAATATAACTTTATTCAAAAAAGAATTAGATAAATTCCTGGAGGATAGGTCCATCAATGGCTATTAGCTAAGATGGGCAGGGACGCAACCCCATGCTCTGAGTGTCCCTAGGCTCTGCCTGCCAGAAGCTGGGACTGGACAACAGGGGATGGATCACTTGAGGATTGCCTGTTCTGTTCATTCCCTCTGAAGCACCAGGCATTGGCCACTATCGGAAGATCGGATATTGCGCTAGATGGACCTCTGGTCTGACCCAGCATAGCCGTTCTTATGCTTTATAATGCCTGTCCCTGTGGCAGCTTCGCCTTAGGAATGACACTGACATTAATTTGTGCAAATACTGGCCTTGTGTCAGTAACAGTCTTCGTTTAAGTAAAATATCGGAACCTTCCCATCCCCACCACCATAAAGGCTGTACAGTGCATTCTGGGGCCACCCTCTCATCTCCTCCCCCTCTCACCTTCTTGATTGGATCCCTCATATGCCCACTGCCCAGCTCCAAACCCACCCTCTATCCCAGCTCTCCTCTCCCTCCCACCGTGCGTGTAAGCTTTTCTCACTCTGCCTCCCCCATGCCCGGACTCTCCTGGTCAACACTAGACAGGTTGTTCAGACCCAGTAGTCAGTGAAGACCAACGATTGTATCTAGCCCAACATGAAGACGGTGGGTTCATCTTCACCCCTCCTCAGATACCGGTACAGAATTTCAGGGTATGGCTGTTTCAGAGTTTGCAGGGAGGGTAGGGATACTAGGAAGAAAGGTGCGTCTCCTGGATAGGGGCAAATGCTCCTCAGCATGTACCTCCTTTTTAGTGGCAGTATATATTCCGATTTAACTTGTCTTTTCAGTCCACAAGAGCTAGCACTTCAGAAACTAGTGACGGGCAAATCTCTGACATTTTAGTTTGGATAAGAACCCAGACTGTCCACCATCCTCGGGCTTGTATTATTGTACTTCACGTTTCCAGTTTCTGTGGCAGAGACACTGGTCTCTGCCAGAACTTAGGGAGATCCTTTGTATTGACACGAAGCAGCCCAGTGGTGTTAGTTGGTCTGCCAGCTAGAGAGCACCATCTGTGTCCAGCAGCCTCAGCAAACAATCCCCTTTAGCTTGATTACACCTGAATCCGGATTGCTTTTTAGTGCACTAGACAACACATCTGTTATGAGGCCTGGTGGAAAGCTGGAAGCATAGAAGTGCAAGAAAATGCAATTCAGAAGGTTAACCAAACTTTTCTGAGCCTCATAAACGATTCAGTGTTGGTTTGAGAGATGGAGCAAAGTTGGGTTTATTTTTATTTTGTGTAGCCTAAACACCATTTCTCCCTTTATTTCATGTTGCTAATGTGTGTTACTGACCATCCCCTTTGTTTAAAACTCGTTTTTAGGTGGCGTCGGCATGAATCTAACTGCAGCGGATACAGTTATTTTTGTTGACAGTGATTTTAACCCACAAAATGACTTGCAAGCCACAGCGAGAGCTCACAGGATTGGCCAGAACAAGTGAGAAATAGGAACAGAACTGTTTCTTGTGGTGCATTTTGCATTTGATTGCTCACTCTCTCATTAAATGCCACCCTAATACTTCCCTTAATCCCCACTCCCCACCTCCAAGTTCTGCCAGCAGAGGAGACCTAAGTGGAGCGGTTCGGATAATGCGGGGGCAAAGGAAGAGGAGCCATGGGTCCTCGGCATAGTTCCACCTCTTCCCTTCCTTGATCCCATGCAGTTCTGGCCTCCCCTAGTCTCCGGAATCTGGAACTCTGTAGTTATGGAGGGGGAACAGAATGGGAGGTTGGCTGCTCTCTGCAGTGTCCCCTTCCCCTTTTGGCCATGGTGGTCGGGTCAGCATCACCTTCTGCAGCTCTACGTGTGCTTTCTCTTCGCCAACTGGGCACCTCGCTGGGTCAGGACTGACTGCAGGATTTGGTCCCTAATTCAGGGAAACTCTTCTAATGCAGTGTAAATGATTAAATTGACTCTCTCAAATTTTGCAAGGCCTGTAAAAATTATCCGCTTGATTGGACGGGACACTGTAGAAGAAATAATCTACCGTCGAGCTGCGTCGAAGCTCCAGTTTACAAACACCGTTATCGAAGGGGGGCAGTTTGCTCTCGGAGTACCCAAGTGCCAGGAAGCAGCAGACATGCAGGTAAGATGATCACTGAGCATGACTTTAACAGCATCATCCCTTAGAAACGTAAGAGGGCCCCATTCTGTGTGTGTATTCAAGATGGGCCTGATCCAAACACCATTGTCTTTGGGGAAGATTGGAGAAGAACATGGCATCTGAATGCCTCTCTTTTATGGAGCAAGCCAAAATCCCAGATCCAAACACCACTGAAATTTGGGGACAATCAGATGCTAATTTTGAGGGGGTTTCTTTCCTTGTTTTTGACTATAATAGCTATTTACATGAAAATTGCATCGTTGCTTCTAGGAGTTCATTTGTTTTGCCTCCTTCTCTCGCACTGACAGAACTATACCATCAGCGCTATGGTAGATTTTTGTTACTAACCCGCAACTTGTCCTAGGCTTGCAAAACTTTCAGACGAAATTTACACTGAGCTCTAGGCAAATAGGAATCCCAGGGGGGATTTGTGATTAGGAACCAAAAGCTGAGTATTGCTTTGAGATTTGGGACTTAAGAGCCATAGCTAGGGCCATACCAAATTCATGGCCATGAAAAATGCATCACAGACCTTGAAATCTGGTCTCCCCCTGTGAAATCTGGTCTTTTGTGTGCTTTTACCCTATACTATACAGATTTCATGGGGGAGACCAGGGTTTCTCAAATTTGGGGTCTTGATCCAAAAGGAAGTTGCGGGGGGGTCGCAAAGTAATTTTAGGGGCGTTGCAGTATTGCCACCCTTACTTTGGTGCTGCCTTCAGATCCACCCAGCAGCAGCACAAAAGTAAGGGTAGCAGTACCGCAAACCCTCCTACAGCATCCTTGTGACCCTCCCTCCCCCACAACTCCTTTTTGGGTCAGGACCCCTACAGTTACAACACAGTGAAATTTCAGATTTAAATCGCTGAAATCATGAAATTTATGATTTTTTAAATCCTACGACTGTGAAATTGACCAAAGTGGATGTGAATTTGGTAGCATATAAGGCCAGAAGGAGCAATGAGATCACCTAGTCAAACTCCAAACTAAGTGAAATGTAGGGGGACGTGAACCCCATGTAAAGTGAAACAGTGAAAAACTATGGCACAGCCCCTCTCCTTCCCTCTTCCCCACAAACTTGTCTGAGCAATGATGGCTTCCAGTTTGAGAAATTGGACTGAGCCTGTGTGTGGTGATATGCCATGCTGGCACTTTTCACCCCATTGATTTCTGCAGACATTTAAGCATTCATCTAAAAAGAAAAAAAAGTTTCTGGCCTTTCTGATTGTGAAGTAAACCTCTTGAATGTGACCCAATGCAGAGCTGTCTGCCTGAGTCTGCATGTAGTCTGAGTAGCTGTCTGTGCAGCTACTAGTGATCCATGGCTGTCAAGATGGATATTGCTGAGCATGATTTGTTATATGGGTCTAATTAGGTGGTACATGACTGGTAAGGGCAGAGTGAGAATAACAGCTGTCAAAGCATGAGTGTTTTGCTGGGTGACATAAAGTGTCTGATTTCCCTCTCCACAAACTATTTTCATTTCAACTTAGAGACACAGTAGGCTAGGAGCAGCATGAAATATTATGGTGATGTTAAACGTCATCCTTTTGTTCGTTAAAGCTGAGTGAAATCCTGAAGTTTGGTTTGGATAAGCTGCTCTCTTCAGAGGGGAGCACCATCCAGGACGTGGAGCTGGAAAATATCCTTGGAGAGACAAAAGAAGGAATGTGGGTAATGGATGTTGTGCTACCAAGTGAAGAAGAAAGCGGAGAGCAAGATATAGAAAGTAAGTTCGAGGATCCTAAATGCACACAAAACACACTCAAGTCTGGATGCTATTAGAGAAGATTTCAAGGGGTTATACTGTGCTTTTCGGGTAACTTTGGAAGGAAGAAAAATGGGTTTGTGGTTAGAGTAGGGGACTTGAAATCAGGAGAAATGAGTTTTATACCTGGCTCTGCCACAGACTTGATTTCTGACTGTTGAACACTCCCTTCCTCCTTTTGTGCCTCAATTTCCCCATCTGTAAAATGGGGATAATAATAACTGATTTGCCTTTAAGGGGGTTGCGAGGCTAAATTCATTAATGTCTGTGAAATGCTTTGATATCCTTGGATGTAAGACTCTAGGGAAGGGTCAAGTTTGTATTATAATTGACTTTATTCACAGAAAAACATATATTTTAAGATGGAGTTACAAATAAGTAACTTAAGGGTAAAAAACATCATAGGGATGTTGTAATTATCCCAAAACCAAGTGTTACAAACCCTGGAATTTCAGAGGTAAGGTTACACTTTAAAAAATCCAAGCATTAGGGAAAGAAATGCATAGTTAGAGCACCCAATTAACCTTAACTCTGTCCTGTGGCGACGGCGTGCAATAACCATACGATTAGGATTAAGACATGTTAGTGTGTGCAGTCCCAGACTGGATTACACTGACTTTTAAAGATCCTTTTTTCACATATTTTCCCCTTGTAGTGTCACTCTATGCACTGTGTTTGATCCATAATCTCTGCTTTACGTGCAAAATGGAACTCATCCTTAACTATGGAGTTGTGACTGGGGCTTCCATAATATTACAGAAATGGGATCCTATAAAATGGGCCTTCTGTCCCATCCAGTGGCGGCTGGTAATAAGTCACCATTTGCCAATGGTTACCACGCAGTGGTATTTCCTATTGCAGACAGAAAGAAGAACTGTGGTATCTCAGATCCCAATGTGTGGTAGCTGTTGAAGAAATTTCTGACCTTAGGAGCCAGGATTCCATCTGTATTGGATAGCACCAAACAAATTCCACTTGATTCTTCAGACTTGCCATGCAAGTGAGGATTAATGCCTTGACAGAAATTTGGATTAGTTGTCTCAATGAGATGCTTATGTTTTTCCTCACAAAACTATCCCAACAGCTATCCCTGTTAGAACGCGCAATGGTGTTACAAAAAGGGTGTGAGTTCAAATTACTTACTTACTGTAACTTTAATTATTACTTGTTACTTATTGTAATTTTAGCAGATACCACTGGCCCTTTGGGAGACCTTTATATGTTTTAATTTTTTTTTAAGATCATATGTACCTCTATGAAGGCAAAGATTATTCGAAAGACCCGAGCAGAGAAGACAGAAGAGCATTTGACCAGCTTTTGGATCTTCAGAAAGTCCTTGAAGAGACCAATCAAAAAGGAAGAGCCCTCCGAAATAAAGCAAATGTAAAATGAAAGAAATGACTCATATGATGCAGTCAATGAGTCATTGAAAATGAGGCAGATTTTAATCTCCAGTTTGTGGAGGAAAAACTTAGACTCAATTACAAATGTGCTGAAATTAACAGTAGACTCTGAGGATTGGATGACTCAGGGGGATTGGGAACGGATCAGAGACGAGCATTAAGAGGTTCAAATGCAGGTCATAGCAGCACAGGTCACTGTCATTAGCTGATGGTTTGGTGGCCTACTTGAAATGAGTTGGGGAGTGTGAGTCAATGCAGACAAAGCCCTGGAGGAATAGACTGTAGGGAACAGATACGGGACATTGGATAAGATGGGATCTGATAGGAATTGGAGATGAGAAATGTCTGTTTATTTGCAAGTTGCCTTCCTTTTCCAGGTACTTGTCACAGGTCTTGAGGAGGTGCCTACAAGGAGGAAGCATGCACTGAGCCCAGAAGAGCTGGAGACCAGGAGGAGGAAACGACAGGAGGCAGCAGCAAAGAGAGCACGGCTCATGGAAGAAAAGAAACAGAAGCAAGCAGAAGCTGAACACAAGAAAAAGTAGGATTGTGCTTTGCCTGCTACTAAGCAGTGTGGTGTCTGTTACAGTTAGTGGGGAAACTGGCAATGTCAGACTGATAAAAACAAGTCAGGAAGCTGCAAACTCTGATTACTCTTGCAATAACGGGGCATTTGGGACATGGGAAGGGGTGGAGGAGGAGATGTTGGCTGCAGGTCATGTCTAAAAGGAGCCACAGCTGTACATTATTTTTTCAAGTGTGTGCTTAAATTGCAGGATGTAGAGGTGTTGATGTAGAAATGGCTTTTGACACAATGGTAGCATCGATTTTTGCTAACTTTCATAGAGATGGGCCTGAATCCTACACGAAGTGGAAACATGTTTGCTAAGGATGTGTACAAAAGAATAGCACAAGCATATGGGGACAAAATCAGAAAGACTAAGGTACAAAATGAGTTACACTTAGCAAGGGACATAAAAGACAATAATAAGAGGCTCTATAACTACATTGGGAGCAAGAGAAAGACGAAGACCACTCAGCCTAACTTCAGTACCTGGAAGGATACCGAAACAAATTATTAAACAACTCAATTGTAAGGTCTTAGAGGATAATAGGGTTATAAGGAATAACCAGCATGGATTTGTCCAGAACAAATCATTCCAAACCAACTTTTATTTCCTTCTTTGAGAGGGATACTGGCCTAGTGGATGAGGGGAATCTGTAGATTATGGTAAGGGGTTTGATACAGTCCCACATGACATTCTTATAAGCAAACTAGGGAAATTTTGTCTAGATGAAATTACTATAAGGTACGTTTAGGACTGATTGAAAGACCGTAGTCAAAGGGTATTTATCTATGGCTTGCTGTCAAACTCGGAGGGTGTATCTAGCGGGGTCCCACAGGAGTCTGTTCTGAGTCCAGAACATTAATGACTTGGGTAATGGAGTGGAGAGTACGCTTATAAAATTTGAAGAAGACACCAAGCTGGAAGGGTTTGCAAGCACATTGGAGGACAGGATTAGAATTCAAAATGACCTTGATAAATTGAAGAACTGGTTTGAAATCAACAGGATAAAATTCAATAAAGACAAGTGTAAAGTACTACACTTAGGAAGAAAAAAAAATCAAATGCACAACTACAAAATGGGAAATAACTGGCTAGATGGTGGTACTGTTGAAAAAGATCTGGAGGATCTAGTGGATCACAAATGGAATATTAGTCCATTCATGTGCAGTTGCAAAAAAGGCTAATATTGTGGGGTGTATTAACAGGAGTGTTGTATATCAGATACAGAAGGTAATTGTCCCACTCTACTCAGCACTGGTGAGGCCTCAGCTGGAGTACTGTGTCCAATTCTGGGTGCTACACTTCAGGAATGATGTGGACAAATTGGAGAGAGTCCAGATGAGAGTAATAAAAATGATTAAATGTTTAGGAAAACCTGACCTATGAGGAAAGGTTAAAAAAACAGGATATGTTTAGTCTTGAAAATAGAAGACGGAGGAGGCACCTGATAAGTCTTCACATACGTTAAGGGTTTTTATTAAGAGGATGGTGATCAGCTATTCTCCATGTCCAGTGAAGGTAGGACAAGAAGTAATGGGCTTAATCTACAGAAAGAGAGATTTAAGTTAGATATTAGGAAAAACTTTGTAAGGATAAAAAGAGCAGGAGTACTTGTGGCACCTTAGAGACTAACACATTTATTTGAGCAAAAGCTTAGTTAAGCTCTGGAACAGGCTTCAAAGAGAGGTTGTGGAATCCCCATCACTGGAGGTTTTTAAGAACATTTTGGACAAACACCTGTCAGGGATGGTCTAGGTTTACTTAGTCCTGCCTCAGCACAGGGGGATGGAGCAGAGGACCCCTCAAAGTCCCTCCCAGCCCTACATTTCTATGAACAAGAACCTCATCGCTGACCCTGCTCAGATTTTGGGCAGCTCACATTCAGATCCAGATTTGACACTTGGCCCTTTACCTGTACAATGGAATTTGGATTTGAACTTTGTGGTTGAGCCTATGTTTAAATTTCATCTCATTAGTTCTAGTTGTACCCCTTTGTGCCACCCTGGGCAACTCTTCCCCCTCCTCTGTAGTCGTATCCTTCATGTTTCTATAAATGGTTATCACAAAGCTCCTTTCCCCTTCTTAACACTACAAACCCACCTGTCATAATAGTATTTGAAACAAGGCAGGGCTTCTCCCCAGCTTCTAAAGGATCTACTGCGACAGCCACAGTCTCTCTGAGGCAGTTTTTTTGTCCAAACATATGCAAAACCAGTTCCTCCTGTCACCCTTTGCATCTCAGGCTTCTCACTGCGTCCCCTCCTGGGAGATTCGGGCAGTCCTGCTGCTTCCAGCAGCTGCTGAGCCCTCTCTCACTGGAACTCCCCCTGACTCTGTGTAGCTCCAGGTGCAGCCATAAACACTTCATTGGCCCAGCTGGGAACGCCGGCTCTGGCACAGGGGAGTTGGATTTTAGTCACCCTGTGATGCACCTCCCCCACTTTTCAGAAAACAACTACCTCTTTCACAGGCATGTCTACCCCCCCCCCAACCTGTAAGGCCCCATCTGGATGGCTCTCACCCCTAAAAATACAGAAATTTCCATACAGATTCATACACATCAATATTCCCAAGTCCCCACAGTCTTTAACACCAGCCGTACAATTTACATCTTCACCAGGCACGCTGTCATGAGCTTCATCTCACTTCTACGACCTCTGCCTGTCGGTTTTTCAGTCTGTAGTTGCACCGGTTCTCCCTTTGGTTGGGTGACTTTCAAGAGTAACTCAGCTCTCCCTTGGAGTTCCTTTTGCATGCCCTGGATTTATGTTTCAAATCCCACTTGCTCCTCCTGCAGGAGCTCAGTCTGGCACTCCAGCTCTTGCTAGTCTTTCAGCAACTCCTTCTCTCTCTGGGCTTGCTGTCGGGCCTCTTCCAAGGCAGCAAGCTCCACCAAGCACTTTTCTGCCCAGGAGAGCGGTCCTCTCCTCTCAGTGCTGTAACTGTGGCTTCAGTAGCGGTAAGTGGTGATTCCATTTTTTTCCTGCAGCCTCTGTGCCTGTGCCCTTCTCTCACTTTTCCTCTGAGGCCCTGTCTGGGTTCCTGATACAGTGTTTTGTCTCTACCGTGAGCTTCTGCTTCCCGGTACCTGCCTCTGCCTGTGGAATTATTTTCCTCCCCCTGCAGAGCTCTTCCCCTATTCTTCTCAAGTTCACTCTTCCCAGTGAGTGTCAGAGATGTGTCCCATTTCCCCACACCTGAAACATTCTGGCTGCCTCCTCCCATTGATTACACCGTCACTTGGGGCACCCAAATCTTTGGCATCCAGGCTTCCCCCAGTTTCCGTTTTTAGTGGAGCAGTACCTTCTAATGTGCCTCAGCCCCCCACAACCGCTGGGAACCCTCCTGTCCTGGCCCCTTTTTTGAGCCGCAGTAACAAGGCAGGATTCCACCCAGAGTCTCCTGGGTTTGTTCTGTGCTCTGCGCAGCTGAAGACAGTCTTAAAAGCACAATTCACATAAGGACAGTAGCTTTTTTTTTTTTTTTTTATGCTGCACTTGCCCATAGGCAGAACATTCCCTCTGTTGGCCCTCACAGCCCTCAAACCCCTCTTTCCTGCTTTGTACCTGCGCCCACCAATCCTTTCCCTCTGCAGAATCTCTAGGAGAGTTGCTGCTGCTCCTCGAACCTGGTTAGTCACTTCTGTAGCTCCAGTTGCACCTCCTGCTGCCTCTCTCATCTGGCTGCCTGCGGAAACTGGAACGGGAACTCCTGCCACTGCTGTCATCCTCCATGCACCAGCAGAGCTTCCGTAAGCAAAGCAAGCTGCCACATAATCTTGCTCCATTAATTCCGGGTCACCCCTACAAAGTGGGGCCAGTCAATGATAGGGGCTTGCCCTCTTTTGTTTCCTTTTGCACCAATGATATTCCTTACTCTCCTCTTATAGACTCATAGACTCAAAGACTTTAAGGTCAGAAGGGACCAATATGGTCATCTAGTCTGACCTCCCGCATGATGCAGGCCACAAAAGCTGACCCCCCCACTTTCCCTTAACTCTGCTGTTGAAGTCTCCAGATCGTGATCTAAAGACTTCAAGTCGCAGAGAATCTTCCAGCTTGCGACCCCTGCCCTATGCTGCGGAGGAAGGCGAAAAACCTCCAGGGCCACTGCCAATCTACCCTGGAGGAAAATTCCTTCCCGACCCCAAATATGGCAATCAGCAGAACCCCGAGCATACAGGCAAGATTCTCTAGCCAGACCCTCATTTTACCAGCGATGGCCGTTATTGCCTAATTGATTAAAATCACCTAATCCCATCAAACCATTCCCTCCATAAACTTATCTAGCCTAATATCTCTTGTATCAGGAGCTGACCAAAGTGCCTACATGAATCAAGGCAGGGCTTCTCCACAGCCTCTGAAGCACCCACTGCCAGACCCACAGTCTCTCTGAGGCAGGTTTATTGTCCAAATTTAAACAAAACCAACTCCTCTTTACATCTCAGGCTTCTTCTCGCTGCCTTCCCTCCCAGGGACTCTGGCAGCCCTGCTGCTGCTGCTGCTTCCTAGCCCTGTCTCAGCCAGTTCTCCTCTCTCACTGGCACTTCCTCTGACCCTTTTTAGCCTCAGGTGCAGCCATAGACCCTTCAGTGGCCCAGCTGGGAGCACTCCCAGGGACCAGCCACCCTGTGGCATTGTGGTTTCCGAACTTGGGGCGGAAATTGTGGTTCTGGATCTGGAGCTGAGCTTTGTCTCTCGAAACCCCATCTCTAGCTATTCATGACAAGGATTTAACGCAGCAGACGTTTGGCTTCCCAGTTTTCATTTGGCCTGTTCTTCTTTTGCCTCGTTCGTTTCAGGATGGCCTGGTGGGAGGCAAATCACTACAGATCCCCCTGTCTGCCCTCAGAGGAGAGCGACTCAGAGGATGCCTTTGAGGAGGGGGAGGACAGGCTGGTTGTGGAGTTAGATGACACAGACCCAGAGCTGAACTCCATCAAGTATGTGATGGGTGACGTTACCCACCCTAGAGCCGAAGAGGAGGATGCGATCATCGTCCATTGCATAGGTAGGACTGGCAAGAGCAAAAAGCCTTCCTTGGGATAGGGCTGAATTGTGCCTTGTAGCCCAACGGCTGAGCAGTAGTAACAGCGGAGTGGCCCTGGCTGGAGGCGTTCCGCCTGCATGGTGCAGGTGCAGTTAGAATGCCACAAGGAAGGGGGGGGGGGTAGCATGCTCCCTAGCATGCAGCCTCTCTCTTCAGAAGGTGAAGCGTGAACTCCCTCCATCCAGTGGGCCCAGTAAGTGGGCAGACCCTGGCCCTGTGTGTGTGCAGACTCAGTGAGGCCATTCGGCCTGGAGTCCCATTCAGAAGGTTTACTTCCCATCCAGATGAGCTGGAAATATAACTTAATCAAAAGGTGACATTTTGCAGAACACATTGAAATCTGCAAAGACACCCCCACCCTCAATCTGTGCTGAAGTGCAGAATTTCTGCAGGGTGTGTTAACTCTAATAAGGTCCGTTGCCTATGGAGGAAGATGTGTGTAAGCCCACCCGGATGGCCGAGCAGTGGTGGGTCAGGCCCTGTGGGACAGCAGCAGAAAGTAGTGTCCGGTTTGCACCGTAGACAGCAGAAAGTGGGCATCTGCTTGGTCTAGCTGGGCAAGGGCATCGGCAGAGTGGAGCAATGGGGTGAGAGTGTTTTAGCTGAACTCAGCATCTGGGCATTCAGTGTCTTAGCTGCTGGGGAATAGGGGACAATCGTGGTGCTTCAATGTTGCTTTGTGCAGAAAGAGCTGAGGCCCTTTGGGAAGTGAAAACACAAAGAGGCGATGGTCCTAGAAGGACTGCCTGGCACTACGCGGTATGTTGTGCTGTATGTCTAGGGACAAAGCTGCCACAACACTTGGCTGCATGGGATGCCCATGAAGGAATTAACTTGTACAGGGCTCCAGCTCTCCCGGTCTGCCATTGTCATGCCCCCAGGTCATGGTTAGGCTAAGGCAGTGTCTCTGACATGATGTGCTGCTGGAGGGGACAGTGGGGGCTAGAACAAGGATTCCCCCGCCTGTGTGGTTTGCAGTCAGCTCCTCTGAACTAATCTCTTACTCCGAGCAAAGTTATTTTTCTAATTCTCCTTCGTACTCGGAAAAGCTATGGGCTAGCCCTGCTGGGCCTTGGATGGAGAAGAGGGAGGGAGCCTAGTGCTAGGAACAGTTGCAGTCCCTGGATTCCATCCTGCCTCCTATGTGAATTCCGAGGGGGGCATTTAACCTCAACCCCGGCAGGGGCGGGGGAGGCAGACACATGCACCTGGAAGGAGGACATGTTCCTCCTGTGCTACGTGTAGCTTGGGGGTGGGGCAGTGGACTGTGCCTCCTGAGACAAAATCCTATTGGAGCTTCTCCTCTGTGGGTGTTAAAGCCGCAAGGCGATGGCTGATTGGCTAGAGATTGTGGCATTTATTTCAAACTCAGCCAACATGCTCTGTTTAAAAATAAAAACACACTGGGGGTGGGGGGAATCCTCCTCTGCCTTCTGGAGGTGCAGGCAGCATCTGAGGGGAAGTAATGGATGACTGCAGTACCAGGTTACCAGGCTGCAAATAGGATTTGATGACTGATTGCACATGGGGTGAGGAGGAATTTCCCCTGGGATGGCGTGGCAAGGATCGTGTGGGAGGTTTACTTTCCTGAAGTGCTGAGCAGGGATCCTCTCTTAGGATCATGTGATCTGTTTCCGGCACAGAATGAGGGAGCTGGGACACTGAGGGATTTTGTTTCATCTCATCTTCCATGTCTGTTTCTAATAAGTCCTATGATGTGCAGTGAGAACATGTCTATTCCCTGCAGAAGGCATTATTAGCACAGATACACTTGGCAGCTCATCTCTTTGGACATGGATCTCAATTAAAAAAAAAGAATCTAACTTGTAATTTTGCTTTAGATGATTCTTGCCGGTGGGGAAGGGGAGGATTATTTACAGCTCTGGAGGTTCGTTCTGATCAGCCCAGGAAAATATACGAGCTGGCAGGAAGGATGAAAGGTAAAAGAGAAAAATATAATCTTAGTGCTTGAAGCTGATGGTCTCTCCTTTTAGTCTGGCACTTCCTATGTGTGGTGTGGAAGTGACAATACAGGAAGACATTTTGACCCTGACCTCTGCTCTGGAGTGAGAAGATTCTTCATAGAACTCAGTTGTTTTGATCATTTCCTGGGGAAAAAGATCTTGTTCTTTAGTCACAGTATTTCTTCTCTCTACAAGGCAGTGCTAAACCTGCAGTTCAAATGTCAAAATGATTTTAAGAGGAGGAGGTGGGTTGGAGCAACTTCAGTATGTGTCTAGCCAGGCCATGGGCTCTCTCCCGTACCCCTTGCATGGTGTCAAGTATCAGGGGGTAGCCGTGTTAGTCTGTATCTACAAAAACAACAAGGAGTCTGGTGGCACCTTAAAGACTACCAGATTTATTTGGGCATAAGCTTTCGTGGGTAAAAACCTCATCCGAAGAAGTGAGGTTTTTACCCACAAAAGCTTATGCCCAAATAAATCTGTTAGTCTTTAAGGTGCCACCAGACTCCTTGTTGTTTTTCCAGTACCCCTTGTTCTCCTATGTGCACATACACACTAGTGATCTTAAACCATTACGGAGCTAGTGAAGAACAGATTAGACCTCACTGTAGACTGGAATTGTATTCTCTCGGTCTGTCTTTCCCCTCATGTCTTTTAATCACTTTCTTTCTCCGTTTTCTCACCTCCCCCCTTTGAAGAAAATGTCTGTGTGGTGCACAGTGTCGAGAACTAGAAAGGATGGTGTAGAAGCCTATAACAATTAGCATTGCATTGACTCACCCTTGTTCTTCATGGGATTTAATGTTTTCTTATGTTTTCGGACAGATGTGGCATTGGGAAGAACCCTCTTATTCCCCATTGACGATAAAGAATCCAGAAATAAAGGCCAGGACTTGGTAACTATAAGAAGCCCCTTTGATGTTCTCTCTACTGAAGTACTGAAACAACATGAAGTGAATGTTACATGTTACACAAAATAACAGTGACCCTAATACAGCGCAGGACTGGCTTGAAATAAGTGTTAACAAAGTGTGACAAAGTTCCTCCTCTATCTTGGTGGGTCCTGTGCTTATTGGTGGATTTTCTTGCCTCAGAGATTCACCATGTGGGTTGGGGAACAGCCCAGAGACCTTCGCCTCTGGGAGAACCCACAGTCCAAGTCAATTGGGAGGTTTGGGGGGAACCCGGGCCCGCCCTCTACTCCGGGTTCCAGACCAGGGCCCTGTGGACTGCAGCTGTCTATAGTGCCTCCTGTAACAGCTGCATGACAGCTACAACTCCCTGAGCTACTTCCCCATGGCCTCCTCCAAACACCTTCCTTATTCTCACCACAGGACCTTCCTCCTGGTGTCTGATAACGCTTGTGATCCTTGGTCCTCCAGCAGCACACCCTCTCAGCTCCTTGCACCTCTTGCTCCTAGCTCCTCACACTCCCACCACAAACTGAAGTGAGCTTCTTTTTAAAACCCAGGTGCCCTGATTAGTCTGCCTTAATTGATTCTAGAAGCTTCTTCTTAATTGGCTCCAGGTGTCCTAATTAGCCTGCCTGCCTTAACTGGTTCTAGCAGGTTCCTGATTACTCTAGTGCAGCCCCTGCTCTGGTCACTCAGGGAACAGAAAACTACTCATCCAGTGACCAGTATATTTGCCCTCTACCAGACTTCTGTACCCCATTGGTCTGGGTCTGTCACATATCCCTCCCCCCTGCTCAACGCCAAGGGGTTGGGCAGCTTGGGACGCCAGACAGTGCACACATGACAAGCCATCGGCGTTGCCATGACGGCTCCCTGCTCTGTGTTGCACACGGAACTGGAAAGGTTGGAGGGATAAGAACCATCTGGTCACCCTTGTGTTCTTCTCCTTGTTCCGCTGCATCCATTGAAGAGGGGCATGGTAGGTCACGAGGACAAATCTGCGCCCGAGCAGGTAGTAGCGCAATGTTTCCATGGCCCATTTTACAGCGAGGCATTCTCTCTCCACCACTGCATATTTTTGTTCCCTTGGAAGGAGTTTCCGACTGAGGTATAGAATTGGGTGTTCCTCCTCCCCGACCATCTGTGATAGAACGGCCCCCAACCCTACTTCCGATGCATCCGTCTGCAGGATAAACTCCTTGGTGAAATCAGGGGCTATCAGTACGGGGTTACTGCAGAGGGCAGTCCGTAGGTCTGTGAATGCTTCCTCTGCTGCATCAGACCATCTCACCAGATCAGGTCCACGGGCTTTCACTAGGTCTGTCAGGGGGCTTGCCCTTGTGGCAAAGTGGGGGATAAATCGTCAGTAATACCCCACCACACCTAGGAACGCCCGGACTTGTTTCTTGCGACTTGGTCGGGGCCAATTTTGGATGGCCTCTAACTTGTTCACTTGGGGTTTTACCAGACCTTTTCCCACAATGTAGCCAAGATATTTGGCCTCTGTAAACCCTACAGCGCACTTGGCAGGGTTTGCTGTAAGGCCAGCTCACCTGAAGGTATCGAGGACTGCCTCCACCTTCTCCAGGTGGGTTTCCCAGTCTGGGGTATGAATGACCACATCATCCAAGTAGGCAGCAGCATAACTGTTATGCGGGCGTAATAGCTTGTCCATGAGGCGCTGGAAGGTAGCCGGGGCCCCATGTAGTCCAAAGGGGAGGACAGTATATTGAAAAAGACCCTCTGGTGTAGAGAACGCAGTCTTTTCCTTTGCGTCTTCTGCAAGGGGAATCTGCCAGTACCCCTTTGTCAAGTCTAGGGTAGTCAAGTACCGGGCATTACCCAGACGGTCCACTAGCTCATCTATGCGAGGTATGGGGTACGCGTCGAACTGGGATACTTCGTTTAGTCGCTGGAAGTTGTTGCAAAATCTTGTGGTGCCAGCAGGTTTGGGCACCAGCACGATTGGGCTGGACCACTGCCTGTGGGATTCTTCGATGATCCCCAACTCCAGCATTTTTTTTACTTCTGCTTTTATTTCCTCCCTTTTTGCCGCTGGCACCCGATAGGGCCTCATTGTTACTCTGGCCCCAGGGTTCGTGACGATGTGGTGATATGTCTCAGTTGTTCGACCTGGTTTTGTCGAGAACACATCTTGGTTCTGGAAGATCATCTCAGACACCTCATTCTTCTGGTCTGGTGTTAAATCGGGAGACACTCTCACCTGTTTGGAAGGCTTGTTTTCCTGGGTTAGGTCTTTTTGGACCGTCGTGCATGCCTCTTGTGCATGCCAGGGTTTCAGAAGGTTAACGTGATAAATCTGTTCTTGTTTTCTGCGTCCTGGCTGCCGCACCTTGTAGGTTACTTCCCCCACGGGTTCAACCACCTCATGGGGCCCCTGCCATTGGGCCAGAAGCTTGCTTTCTGCCGTGGGTACCAACACCATAACCCGATCCCCTGGTTGGAACTGTCGCACTTTTGCCTGGCGATTGTGATGGGTTCGCTGGGCCTCCTGTGCCTTCTCCAAATGTTCCCGTACAATAGGGGTAACCCGGGCTATCCGGTCTCGCATCTGCATTACATGCTCTATTATATTTCTCCCCTCATTGGGTTCCTCTTCCCAGATCTCTTTGGCGATATCTAGTATGCCACGGGGGTGACGCCCGTATAATAACTCGAAGGGGGAAAACCCAGTTGAGGCCTGAGGTACCTCCCGGATAGCGAACATAAGGTAGGGTAGTAGGGTGTCCCAATCCTTCCCGTCCCGACTTACCACCTTCCTTATCATAGCCTTGAGGGTTCAGTTAAACCTTTCTACCAACCCATCAGTCTGCGGATGGTAGACAGAAGTTCTCAGGGTATGTATATGGAGCAGCGTACAGAGGTCCTTCATTAGCTTTGACATAAATGGGGTTCCTTGGTCGGTTAATATCTCCTTCGGTAGCCCCATTCGGGCAAAGATCCCCACCAACTCTTTGGCTACAGTTTTAGAGGCCGTGTTCCGCAGGGGGACGGCTTCTGGGTAGCGAGTAGCATAGTCCAAAACAACAAGTATATATTGGTGGCCCCGAGCCGTCTTCTCCAGGGGTCCCACTAGGTCCATGGCTATTCGCTCGAAGCGGACCTCTATGATGGGAAGGGGTACTAAAGGTGCCTTCAAGTGGGGACGGGGACTGTGCAGCTGACACTCCGGGCAGGAGGCACAGTACCTCCGCACTTCTTCATGTACTCCGGGCCAGAAGAACCGTCGTAGGACTCATGCCAGGGTCTTCTCTACCCCCAAATGCCCCCCAAAAAGATGACTATGAGCAAGACTTAATACAGCATTCTGGTGTTTTTGAGGTACTAGGATCTGCTGTACCTTCTGCCCCTGTACTGGTGCAACCCGGTATAAGAGATCCTTCTTCATTATGAAGTAGGGTCCTGGTCCATGGGTTTTTCCTTCCACGGGGACCCCCATCTATTTCAGTCACCTCCTTCCTAATGTTGTCATACCTTGGGTCTTCTGCCTGGTCCCGTCCAAAATTTCCTCTCCCGGGGCTAATCTCCCCAAGATCTAGGGGCCCAGTCTCTGTTGCCTCTACTGGTTCAGAAGCATTAGGGTGGGGGTCAGACTCAGGTGCTTCTCCCTCCTGCGTGGCCTCCTTTTCAGCTGCGCGGGTCCACCTACCTACAAGAGCGACCCTCTGGCTTTGGGTCAGTATTTGGGTTCCCAAGGCCTTAGCTGCCCTTCTTTCCCTTTTTGTTTTTCTACCCTGTCTGGGAGTGGAGAACAAATCTGGGGACATTTCAGAGAAGATTGGGGGTTGACAGTCTGCTGTGGATGCCTCATCAATTTTAGGGTCCCCATCTTTCTCCAATCCCGCTACTGGGAGTAAGTTTCCAAACCCTGGGAAGTCCCTCCCTATGAGCACCGGGTATGGGAGTTTAGGGACTACACCTGCTGCTACCTCAGTAGTATTCCCTTGGATCTCGATTTTTACTGGGATGGTGGGGTAGTAACTAACTGTCCCATGAACACATGTTATCCCCGTACTTTTAGCCTGCAGCAGCTGACGACGCTTCATGAGCTTCCCTGAGATAAGCGTGATAGCACTCCCCGAATCAACCAGTGCCATGGTCCCTACCCCATTTAGTTTCACTGGTCTGGTATACATATGTGGGGTTAGTGAGACCCCCACAAGGTGGATTAGGGAGCATGGATCTGCCCAGTTCCCCAGGTTACACTGCATAGGCTCCTCAGCATTGGGACACTGTGCAGCTATGTGTCCCCACTCCACGCAGGCATAACATCTGTATGGAGCCCTAGGCGTTCCCCGGTCTCTTGGTTTGGGCAGTCTAACATCACGATCCTCTTCTCCCTCAGTGCTCCGACTCTTTGTGGCCTCTGATGGGCCTTCAGCCTCTCTCTTTTTCCACCTGGGCCCTCCTGGTGGCCCAGTCACCCGAACTTTAGAGCTTGGTGCTGCTAGTTTAACCCGGGGTGCCGCCTCCTTAACTGGTCGGGTCAGCTCCCTCACTGTCCTTCGCCTCTCTACCAGGCCGACAACTTCATCATGGGTGGAGGGTTCGTTCTGGCTTACCCAGGCACGAAGGTCTGGTGGTAGTCCCCTCATGTATCGGTCGATGACCAGAACCGCTAGTATCTCTTCCGGACTCCGGGACTCTGTTTGCAACCACTTTCGTGTGAGATGGATGAAGTCATACAATTGGGACCGCGGGGTTTTGTCTTCCTGGTACCTCCAACCGTGATACTGCTGGGCTCACACTGCTGTCGTTACCCCAGATCTGGCCAGGATCTCTGCTTTCAGCTGCGGGTAGTCTGCCGCAGCCTCTTCAGGCAGATCATGGTAGGCCTTCAGGGCCTCCCCACACAGGAATGGGGCAAGGATGCCAGACCACTGATCTCGAGGCCAGGCCTCCTGTAGGGCTGTCCTCTGAAAGGCCAGAAGGTATGCCTCTACATCATCCTCCCATGTCATTTTCTGCAGCCAATGGCTGGCCAGTATGAGCCGCGTCCCATCATGGCCGCGATTCAGCTCTGTAAGGGACTTTATCTGGTTTACCAGTTCCCGCAACATAGCTCGGTCTTGAGCAGCCTGGTCCATCAGCAGGCGATTAGTCTCTTGCTGCAGCCGCACTGCCTCCTGTTGGGCCGCTGCCTGGACACGGGTAGCCTCCTGCTGGGCCGCCGTAGCTTGTATCAGTGCCCGCACTACGTCATCCATTGTGGTGAAAAAAAATAAACCCTCTCCCTTTTTTTTTTTTTTTAAATCACCCTCCTTCTTCCGCCGCGCTGTGCACCCCAAGATCCCACTCCTGACACCAGTGTGACAAAGTTCCTCCTCTATCTTGGTGGGTCCTGCGCTTATTGGTGGATTTTCTTGCCTCAGAGATTCACCATGTGGGTTGGGGAACAGCCCAGAGACCTTCCCCTCTGGGAGAACCCACAGTCCAAGTCAATTGGGAGGTTTGGGGGGAACCCGGGCCCGCCCTCTACTCCAGGTTCCAGCCCAGGGCCCTGTGGACTGCAGCTGTCTATAGTGCCTCCTGTAACAGCTGCATGACAGCTACAACTCCCTGGGCTACTTCCCCATGGCCTCCTCCAAACACCTTCCTTATTCTCACCACAGGACCTTCCTCCTGGTGTCTGATAACGCTTGTGCTCCTCAGTCCTCCAGCAGCATATCCTCTCACTCTCAGCTCCTTGCGCCTCTTGCTCCCAGCTCCTCACACTCCCACCACAAACTGAAATGAGCTCCTTTTTAAAACCCAGGTGCCCTGATTAGCCTGCCTTAATTGATTCTAGAAGCTTCTTCTTAATTGGCTCCAGGTGTCCTAATTAGCCTGCCTGCCTTAACTGGTTCTAGCAGGTTCCTGATTACTCTAGTGCAGCCCCTGTTCTGGTCACTCAGGAAACAGAAAACTACTCATCCAGTGACCAGTATATTTGCCCTCTACCAGACTTCTGTACCCCACTGTTCTGGGTCTGTCACAAAAGACAAGGCAAAGCTTTTTTCCAGCCTATAAAGTGTATGTTTAATGTTATTTTCTAGCAGACATCGCCACGACTGCCAGTGTACAGACATCCCATGTTTTTCTTTCTAGTTGGCCCTGATTGTAGCACAGCACCGGGATCGATCCAACAACTTGTCTGGCATTAAGCTGTCCGCTTTGGAAGACGGCTTAAAGAAGATCTATTTAGCAGCCAAGAAAAGGAATGGTAAGTGTGCATCTGTCCATCTGTGTGCCTCCGAAATGGGAAGAATGATGTACCCCAGAGCTGTGCATGAAATTCCACTTAAAGATTCTGGCAGGGTCATGGATTGGGATGATCTAATTCTAATGGGTCTCTTCCATCTCTCTGTGATTGTCTTCTGAAACAGAAGAGGGGACACATTTACCCACTACAACTAGAATGTTATGACACAGGCATTCCTTCTGCCCTTGAGTGGAGCTTAAATGGCACATCCATTTATTTTTTTTAATGCATCAGGCCCTAAAGAGCTTTTCTGCTCTCTCTTCCAGCAAGCGTCCATCTTCCACGTATTGGACATGCAACTAAGGGATTTAACTGGTACGGTACTGAGCGGCTCATCCGAAAATATTTGGCAACGAGAGGAATCCCCACGTTTATGTATCCTTTGAAGCATGGTTATTTTATTTTGTTCAAATCAAAATGACCTGTCATATCTGCAGATACCAAAATGTTCATTGTAAGATCTAGATCCACTGTGGGCTACGGATATCATACTAGGACAGTCCAACTCAAACCTGTGTTGAACAGGTGTCTAAATCTCACTCTCATTTACGTACACATTACATAGAGAATACTAAGCATACTAGATGATGATGATATTTGTTTGTATGGTGTGTGTGTGTGTGTGTGTGTGTGTGTGTGTGTGTGTGTGTGTGTGTACTATACGCTGGTCCTCTGGTGACAGCCATTGGGCTTCTTGTAACATCCCAAGTTTGTAGTGATGTGACTGAAGTTATAGAAACAATTTATCAAACTGACCCAGACACAAACACAATGAGCAGATTAGGAAAAGCACATTCTAAAGAAGTGTGTGTGTAAGAGAGAGACGGGGTTTACTCAGCACTGGGACACCCTTTGTGGCTGCATCTGGGGACTAGCTCTGCCCGGTCTGATGCCCCTTTCCTTCAGTCGCTTGTGCCATGGTCCCTACTGCTCTCTAGCAATTGCAGTGCTTCCTCTTCATGGCTTGGCCCTTCAGCCTGGTCACTATACAGGTTTCCTGGGGTAACAAGTCTCACCAGACCAGCTGTCCAGGTGCCATTCCAGGCTGTTTTCCTATGACTGTGCCGCTTTCTCAGTGGCTGGGAGGAGAACCCAGACCCATCCGCTACTCCGGTTTCCAGCCCAGGGACTCTACAATCAGCAGCCAAGTCTGCACCATCTCAGCGCTTGCTGCCGTTTCCCTGGGCAGCTTCCTACTCTGCCCTCTGCAGGCTTCCTTCTCCACCAGCCCTCTGTGTGAGCCCCTGCCCTCAGAGTCCAGATCCCAAGGCTTTTGCTCCCCAGGTTTCCTCTTCCTCTCCTCACTAGGCCTGGAGAGTGACTGCAGCCGCCTTCTGCTCTTACTTCCTGGCTTTATACAAGCCCCTGCCTACTCCTGCCCAGATGGACTCCATCTTTAATAAATGCTTGTCAGTCAAGCCAAAGTCTCCCTCCAGGTACAGTCTCCCAGGTTAATTAGCCCCTTCTGAGCCACCTTCACCCCTTCAGGGGCGGTGTGGAGTGAACACCCATCACAGTGTGGTGTTTGTGTGTGTGTGAGAGAGAGAGAGAATACACGTATGTAACAAAATAGCTTAGCACTTACATAGAAAGTGAACAGCTTATGTGGAAAAAAGTCATTTTAAGGGCTTTATGGCCATATAACTTTACTTTATATCAAAATGTAAAAGGTACTGCTTTGCTTACCACGATGTCATTGCACTGAAGTAGCTCACCAGTGCATGCAATTATGTGTCGTACCATCATAGATCACACAAGATGGAATGATCAGCGAGTCAGTAAACATCAACTAAAGAATTGTCTTTGAGGGAGTTGGGGGGGGAAGGACCACTAGCTCCAGGATAGTTCACTTTATAAAATATTGGCTAGGTGAAAAGAAAAAGGACACTTACCAATTTCAAATTAATATATTTTAAACCAATGTCCTTATCTACATTGCTACTGACAACTTTTGATTATTAAAACTGGGAAAGAATCCTACAAATCCAATTTGATTTTCATTGTGTATGCTCTTTGTTCAGTTTCTCTCTGTCTTGATGTGCAAAGCAGAATAGAATTCAGCTGAGTCTTCCATAGGTGAGTAAGTTCTGCAGGGCTGACATGAGTAAGAAGTGTTAAAACTATGTTTTTGTGACTTCTTGGGGAAAATGCAGCTGCTGTATAATGCCTTGTTCAGCAATGCTGTGAGAGAGAGAGAAAATTAAGAACAAAGGAGTAGACTATAGTGAGTATTCTACCTCCTTCCCTCTTTAAGTTGATGCCATTAGTACATATTTGGTTTGAAATTTTAGAGTATTTCCTTGACACTTCTCCTTAGATACTACTTCCCTAGGAATAAAGCCTCTTCCTCTTCTTCACAACCATCTACAACTTCAATTACAACTTCAAACCCTTGAAGTTCCAATGATTTAACTCAGAAGTGTACTGATCTCTAAAAGCCCATGATCTCTTCAACATCACATCTACAGCCAGCTTGTATTTATGTCGCTTCTCTGAAGCAGATCCAAAGTCACTGTTGGTTTTCAGATTTCTATACCTCTATAGTTCAGAGTGGTTCAGAGTCAGTTATGGAACTGAGCTGCATTCAAACTTCTTCAAACTTCAGGAAATACATGCATCTGGGGTGTTTGTTTGGGCTCATGTCTAGTTTTTAAGATGGAAAATTAAACCTTCACTAAAGACCAATCTTAAGCCCTTATTTTAAGCCACCATTTTAAATTATTCTCAGGGTTTGCAGTACAGTTTTGTTTGACTTTTGCTTCAAAACCTTATCTCTTGTTTACAACACTGATTTTTCTGCTGGTTGTTTGGTGGCTGCTTGAAACAGTTTGGGTGGGTGGGGCTGTAGCTATCCCTAACAAATATGTAGACACACACATTATGTATGTATGTGTGTGTGTGTGTGTATATATACAGAGAGAGAGAGAGAGAGAGAGGATTGTCTCAAGCAACCGCCAAAGGGTCAGCAAAAAAATTCATTCATGTAAACGAGAGATAAAGTCTAATGATAAAACTTCTTTCTTTGGTGAGGGAGGTGTCTGCAGCAAAAACTCAACAGAACACACCCTTAATGTAAACAGCCCCAACTCCAGAGAAACCCATTTTAATGATGTTTCTTCAAACAGAAAGTTCTAAGTTAGAACTAGTTGCACAGTCACATGTTTGCAACCAAGCAGTATCCATCTAACCAATATCCTTTGCCAGGACACACAATCTGAGATGGTCTTTATAAGAGACACCTTTCTTCCTCCCACTACTGCTCTTTATTATAGAATGCTTGGATTGTTGCTGCTATCAGGCAAAGCTGGTTTCCTTATGCTGTTCTAAAGGTTTTGTGATCCTTTGGTCCAATTACAGGAAAAAAAAGTGAATGCAAAATGTTATTTTCTTACTGGCTTTGCTCTGTATGGCACAGTAAAACCTTTGTGACTACAATGTTTTTGGCACCATGTAA
>NW_020664593.1:5211182-5233125 GCF_002925995.2 Terrapene triunguis | reverse complement strand
ACACACACACACACACACACACACACACACACACGTTCTGATCACTCAACTCCCGTTAAAACCAATGGGAGTTAAAGGAGCTCAGATCCTTGCAGGATCAGGCCTTGAGGAACCAACCCTATCAGCTCTTATGTGAACAGCCCTTACTTACGTGGGTAAGAGTTTGCACAATCAGGGCCTTACTTTGTAAAGCTCTTGGAGATGAAAGGTGCCATTTAAATGTATGTTACCTTCTTTTCATTGATATGAACAACTGGCATTCTCGGAACTGGCCAGCTGGTGGCACTGTTAACTATCTCAAGCAACACATGTTGCTGTTAGGCTGGTTTCAGAGAGCACGGAAATGTTCTGCACCAGCATAGAAAAATGTTCTGTTTTGCCCGAATTAAAATATAAATCTTGTTTTTCATTTTTCTTTACCAATTTTACTCAACATTTAAAGTGAAATTGCAATTCAAAGGCACAAGACTTTGTTCCTCCACCCCTCTTTCCCCCTTACTTTTGTCGTCATCTTTTAATTGGTTGAATTTCCAATTGTTTCTCCTTTCAACATGTGCCAATGTTCTTCACAGCCTCACAAACACCTACAGCCAAATCCCTCCCAGCTGTAAGTCTTCTGACTTCGGTGCAACTACACTGAGGATAAATTTGCTCTGTCAGGTATGTTGCTAGAGTGCTCCAAAATAGATTTAAGTTTATTTACCAATATTGAGTCAGCCACTGGTGGCCAGACATGGGACTCAACTTCAGACTCATGAGGCCAAATGCTGAAGTACTTACTTGGGGCCTCATATACTCTTCTCTGCTTCTGTGAGCAAAGGGGAGCATGCACCCATGGGTCTGATGGGAGGAAAGCTACCTCCATACCATGGTTCTACCTCCCCCAAACCTCCAGGAGCTCCTTCATGAGATCTCGACAAGGATCCAGATATGCGGTTTGGAAATAAGAGGGGCAGCCATTGCTTGCACTATATTCCAGACCTCTGGGGCAAAGCAGGCCAGCTTCTGATCTCAGTTCCTCTTCCACTCGGTAGACCTCTTACCCTTTGGAGGTAGCACCTGCCTTAACTTTGCTCCTTCAAACTTTACAGGAGAAATGGTTACGTAGCTTGTTTTTTAAATATTATTTCTTAAATCCGCATTAGAAATGGACCAAAACCAGGCATTTATCTAAAACATATACCCCCCACCTCCAAATTTTAGGAAGTTAGGAGAAATGGAAATCAGATCCCAACTAAACCCAGGTTTGGTTTTGCAAAACCCAGCCAATGAGCTTGTGCAAACCCAGAGCCCCCACTCCTCATCGCATAGAATTCTTTATTAGATTATTTAACTCTATAAAGGGCTGGGGGAGATATTTTGTGTGTAAGTTGTTATGTGTTGTGCTGCTCGTACTAGTACATGCTGCTCCACTTTCCCCCTTTTCAAATAACAGTCAAGCCATAAGGGAAGGAATTCCCCGTATTCATATCCCTCCAGCCCCATCTTCCTCAAAACAAGACCTCCTGCAGTGTGAAAGCTAAACCAAGGTTCTTCTTCAAGTGCTTGTTCATGTCAATTCCAGTCAGGTGTGTGTGTGCGTGCACAGCAGCCGGAAGATTTTTCCCCTAGCAGCATCCGTTGGGTTGGCCTGGGCGCCCCCTGGAGTCGCGCCTTCATGGTGCTCAATATAGAGCTCTGCTGACCTGCTACCCCCTCAGTTCTTTCTTACTAGCTGTGACGGTTAGCTGGAACGTCCCGTAGCTCTTGCCTTGGCAAGCACCGTTAGCAGTGTCCGTTGTACATAGTTCTCATGAGTTAGTAGTAACTTTAGTGTAGATATAGTAAGTGTTAGGTTTTCTTGGGGGGAGTACCTCCCCCAAAGCCCCCGGAGTCATGGTATGCCATGGTCCCCGGCTTTAAGACTTGCGAGGCCTGTGGCAAGCGTATGCTTAAAAGTGACCCGCACACCTCGTGTTAAGGTGCGTAGGGGAGAGTCACCAGAAAGACAGGCGCAAGATCTGTCATGGGTTTCACCCTAGGACTTTGAAGGACAGAGATCAGCGTCTCACAGTCCTTCTTATGGAGGCTGCACTCCAGCCCCAGTCAGATCCCAGATCAGGGACCCTGTGCTGAGCACCACCTCCTCGGTGCGGAGCACCCCAGCGCTGTCGGCACAGGAACCGAGGAAAGACTCTTCTTAAGAATCCTGGCACCACCATGGCTCCACTCACGGGCTCACAATCGCCCGTGCCACAAAAGAAAGGAGGCCGGAAAGGGGCCGCTGTCCCCTGGCCAAGACCAAGGAACTGGCCACTGTGAGACCCCACTTGGGCCACACCACCTCGGCCCCTTTGCCTGCTAGGGTCGCGTCGAGTCCAGACCCTCCCCGTTCGCCGGTCCCATGGAGCTAACAGCAACAGCTCCCATCGACTCCTGAGGCATTCGTGGCATCCCAGGACTTATTGCACCGTACGGCGCTGTCTTCCCCTCCGAGGCACTATCAAGGGGAAAGCCAGCGATGATGTCACAGCTCTAACCATCCCCGGACCTCTCCCCGGCACCAATGGCCCGGGGGCGGGAGCCACGTCAGTTCCCTAGCCCACTCCGCGAATTATTGGTCCCTTACAGTGCATCTCCTCCATGGTCCTCCTCAGAGACCTCGGAGTCGGACTCCGTGCGCTCAGACAGGAGTAGGAGCAGGAGATCGAGGTTACGGTGGGATCGTCATGCTTTCCCGGCACCGTGGCCCGCTCAATAGCAACACCCAATGCAGTGGCCCTTCTGGACACCCTGGGCCTTCCACCAAAGCCAAGGGCAAAGTCAGGGGCCCCAGTCTAGAGTGGCATCAGTAGCTTCGACTACCTTTATACCACCTCTGGCTCTAAGAGTAACAGGAGTGGCTTCAGCACCTCCCGTTACTGGGTTACCACCACCCAATGCACCGACGTCAGCTTCTGCGGTACCGCCACCACCATTCACATTGTCGACACCGACAGCTCCAGTACCGGTAGGGTGACCAGATCAGAGATATAAAATATCGGGACGCGGGGGGGGGGCCAGGCCAAGCCGAGCCCAAAAAAAAAAAGTTTTAAAGGGGCTGGGGGCATTAGCCCCCTCCCCACGGAGCCTCCTGCCCCCCGGCCCGCCCCGGGCACATGCGGCGCGCGGTGGCTCTGGGCGGGGGCAGCGCGGAGCAGGCAGGGGCCAGGTGGGCGGCGCGGGCCGAATCCCCGCTGCTGCCGGGGAGCCCCGTGCCTCTCCCTCCCACTCGCGGCTGCGGCTCCTTCCCGGCGGTATGCGCCTCCTGCCACCCCGGCCCGCCCTGGGTACATGCGGCGTACGTCCCCCGCGCCTAGTCTCCCTCCCACTGGGAAGGAGCCGCTGGAGCGCAGCCGAGCGGGAGAGGCGCGGGGCTCCCCGCTGGCAGCGGGACGCACGCCACATGTGCCCTGGGCAGGGTGGGAGGCACGTCCCACCGGGAAGGAGCTGCAGCCGCGAGCGGGAGGGAGAGGCGCAGGGGTCCCCGGCAGCAGCGGGGATTTGGCCCACGCCGCCCACCTGGCCCCTGCCCGCTCCACGTTGCCCCCACCCAGACCCACCGCGCTGCCCTGCGGGCTGCCGGGCTGGAGCAGCCTCCACGCTGCGCTCCCGGTCCCAGGCCCCCGTGTGCAGCGGCCCAGGGGCCGGGCAGGAGCCCTCTGGCACGGCGGGGGGCTCCGAGCTGAGCCCTCCTGTCTCCCTCCCTCCCTTGCCAGCCCCCCTTTGCCCGCCCACCTGGTGCCCGAGCTGACTCACCAGCTCCAGGCACCGCCACCACCCCCCTCCCGGCTTGCGCTGCCATGCAGCTGCAAGCCTGGGAGGGAGGAGGAATGCCGCATAGTTGGGGAAGAGGCGGGGCCAGGGCGGGGATTTGGGGAGGGAGCCAATGGGGGAAGGAGGGAGTGGAGCCGAGGTGGGGGGGGGGCGAGAGGCCCTCCGGGAGGGCAAAATTTCTTGTTTGTCCAGTGTCCCAGCCAAACATTGGTCGGGACGCGGGACAAACAAGCAAATATCGGGACAGTCCCGATAAAATCGGGACATCTGGTCATTCTAAGTACCGGTGGTCCTGATGTCGGTACCGACTCTTCTTCTGTAGTCCCGGCACCAAGAGTGACAGCACTGTCGGGGTCGACATCCGCATCCCGGGAACCCCAGGCGCCATGGGACCCCCTGGGCATGGAGGGAAGGGAACAGCCAGTTCTTCCGGGGTTTTCATCCTCTTCCTCGCCAGATGAGGCAGTGGCGGGCACTGCTGTAGCCCCAGCCCTAGAGGACAGCAGAGTTCTGCAGCAGCTGCAGCAGTGGGCTGCTCAGGGCCTGGGCATCCAGGCAGAGGAGGTTGTGGAGGACGCCGATCCCATGGTGGATATCCTCGCCCCCTCCGGGCCTGCTCGCGTTGCCCTGCCCCTCATAAAAACCATCTCTGACACCACAAAGACTTTGTGGCAGACCTCAGCCTCATTTCCCTCTACGGCTAAGCGCAATGAGAAATGCTATTTTGTGCCATCCAGGGGCTACGAGCACTTATAAACCCACCCTCCACCAGATTCCCTGGTAGTGGACGCTGCTAATCAACGTGAGCACCAGAGCTACCAGGAACCCTCCTCAAAGAATTGGGAGACGAAAAGACTCTACCTCTTTGGGAGAAAGGTCTACTCAACTGGCGACTTGCAGCTCCGTATTTCTAACCAGCAGGGCACTGATAGCAGGTAGTGCTATATTATGTGCAGAGCGATGGCTACGTTTATGGAGCTGCTCCCGCAGGACTCGTCTACCAAAGTTTCAGCTCTGGTGGAGGTAGGGTGACCAGATGTCCCGATTTTATCGGGACTGTCTCGATATTTGCTTGTTTGTCCCGTGTCCCGACCAATGTTAGGTCGGGACACTGGACAAACAAGCAAAGGCTCTGGAGCCCAGAAGTGCTCGAGCCCCTCCCCTCCCCCCGCCCCGACTCCGCCCCCTCCATCCGCCATTGGATCCCTCCCCAAATCCCCACCTCCTCACTGCCCCATTGGCTCCCTCCCCGAATCCCCGCCTCTTCCCCAAGCAAGCCATTCCTCCTCCCTCCGCAAGCGCTGAAGGGAGGCCCGGGAGACGCAGGGGAGCGCGGGGCCGGGGTGAGTGTGAATCCAGCCTGGCCCCGAGCGCAGGCAGGACTCGGGCGGGGCGGTACCTGGAGGGAGAGTAGGGGGGCGGCCCGCGGGGCCAGGCGGCGGCTGTTCTCCCCACCTGGGCAGTGGGAGTCGGGAGCAGCCGCTGCTGCAGCTCCCACTGCCGCGGGGGGAGGAAGCGGCCAAGCATGTGGCGCTTGGCGGCTGCGGCTCTGGCGCCCGGGCCCGAACTCGAACCCCCGGAGCCCGGGCCTGCTGCAGGGACCCAGCGCACACGCTGCGCCCAGCCCCTGGTCAGTCGCGTCTGGGCTGCTGCCCAGCTGGTGCAATCCCACGGGCGGCGGCATCGGCAGCCCCGTTCGTTCCCCTGCGGGACCCGAGCGGGATGGGCGGGCTGGGGCCTGCTGCCCCCACTCCGGGGCCGCCCGCGGGATTGCACCACCTGGGCAACCAGCCCAGACGCAACTGGCCAGGGGCTGGGTGTGCGCAGCGTGCGCGCTGGGTCCCCACAGCAGGCCTGGGCTCGGGGGGTTCGCGGGCACCAGAGCCGCAGTCGCAAAGCGCCACATGCTTGGCCGCTTCCTCCCCCTGCGGCAGTGGGAGCTGCAGCAGCGGCTGCTCCTGAGTCCTGCTGCCCAGGTGGGGAGAACAGCCGCCACCTGGCCCCGCGGGCCGCCCCCCTAATCTCCCTCCAGGTACCGACCGAGTCCTGTGCTCGGGGCCAGGCCGGACTCACTCACCTCGGCCCCGCGCTCCCCCTGCGTCTCCCGGGCCTCCCTCCAGCGCTTGCGGAGGGAGGAGGAATGGGGGGCGGGGTTGTGGTTGTTGTTGTTTTTTTGCTCTCCCGCCCCTTTTTTCCCCCCCCCCCCCCCCCCCCCCCCCGCATCCCAATATTTGACCTGGGTGATCTGCAGGCCGCTCTGGACTGGGCGGATGCGGCCACTTGGGTTTTGGCCACGGGGGTTGCCATGAGAAGGAGCTCCTGGCTACAGGTCTCCGGTCTGCCGTATGAAGTCCAGCAGACTATCCAGGACCTCCCCTTTGAGGGTTTGGCTCTCTTTTCCGAAAAGACAGCTAAAAGACTGCATAGCCTAAAGGACTAGAGAGCCACTGTCAAGTCACTGAGCCACCGCACTCCTGCCAACCAGCGGAAGCACTTCAAACCGCAACCTCTGTCACTGATCTACCAATCACAGAACTGGCAGGACAGTTCCCGGAGGACGAACAGGAGCGGCAGGAAAAGACAGCAGCCATCCTCAGGCCAGGGCTCTGGCCAATCCAAGCCATTTTCAGCCAGAAACAGGCCTTTTGAAGGTGTGCACGTTTTTGAGGGCGGTGTACCAGTGCATGAACTGGATCCAACCCACCTTACCTTCTCGTCCCGACTATATCCCCTTTCTACCCTGCGTGGGCCCATATCACATCGGACCGATGGGTTCTCCACACGGTAGAAAGAGGATACACACTTCAATTCTTGGCCCTCCCACACTTCCACCTCCCCCTTCCCCGTCCCTCTTCAGGGACCCTTCTCACGAGCAACTCCTCATACAGGAGGTGCACTCGCTCCTATCGCTGGGGGCAGTGGAAGAGGTTCCTCAGGAGCTGAAGGGCAAGGGCTTCTATTCCCGGTATTTCCTAATACCGAAAGCCAAAGGTGGGCTCAGGCCTATCCTAGACCTCTGAGAGCTCAACGGGTTCATGAAGAAACTCAAGTTCCACATGGTCACTTTAGCCTTCCCTGGATCCAGGGGACTGGTACGCCGCCCTCGACTTGAAGGGCACGTACTTTCATATAGCAATCACACTGTCCCACAGAAGGTGGTCAGCAACAACCACTACCAGTTTACAGTCCTCCCGTTCAGTCTGTCAGTGGCGCCTCAAGTATTTACCAAGTGCATGGCAGTCGTGGCCGCGTTCCTGCGCAGGCGGCAGGTTGTGGGACTTCTGTGTGGAGCATTCGATACACTTGCAGTACCTCCCTGGAGTACAGAACGAGTTCACGGACTACCTCAGTAGGTTGTTCCACAGCCACAAGTGGTCCCTACACCCGGATGTCGCAAACTCTATTTTCCAACAGTGGGGCTGTCCCTGAATAGACCTGTTCACCACGCAACACAACAGGAAGTGCCAGCAGTTTTGCTCCTTCCTGAATCACAGCCCAGGCTCCATCACGGACGCGTTCCTCATCCCGTGGGGAGGCCGTCTCCTATACGTGTTCCTGCCCATCCCTCTCGTTCACAAGGTGCTCCTCAAGATACGGAGGGAAGAAGCTTCGGTGATATTGATAGCTCCAGCCTGGCCCCCCCCAACACTGGTACACATCTCTCCTGGAAATGTCTGTGGAAGCCCCAATCACCTGCCGCTCTTCCTGGACTTGATAACTCAGGATCACGGCCGTCTCCAGCACCCGAACCTCGGGTTGTTGCACCTCACGGCGTGGAAGCTCCATGGCTGAATCCGATGGAGCTCTCCTGCTCGGACCCGGTTACACAAGTCCTCTTGGCAGTAGGAAACCCTCCACCAGGGCTATCTACCTACCTGGCCAAGTGGAAGAGATTTTCAATCTGGTTGGCGCATCACTGTCCGTCTCTGATGCTCACTTCTATACCACTTATACTGGACTACCTTCTCCATCTTAAGCAGCAGGGGCTGTCCATGTCATCAATAAAGGTTCACTTGGCCACCATTTCTGCCTTCCAGCCAGGTTCAGAGGGCCGGTCAGCCAACCATATGGTCAGCCATTTCCTGAAAGGTCTCAACAGCCTTTACCCTCACGTCCGACAACCGGTCCCAGCCTGGGACCTTAATCTGGTCCTTTCCAAACTGATGGGGCTGCCCTTCAAACCGCTGGCGACTTGCTCCCTGCTCTACCTCTCGTACAAGGTGGCATTTCTGGTAGCGATAACCTCAGCCAGGAGGGTGTCTGAGCTCAAAGCCCTAACATTAGAACCCCCCTACACCGTGTTCTGTAAGGACAAGGTTCAGCTCAGGCCACATCCACCATTCCTCCCGGAGGTTATCTCCCAATTTCACATCAACCAGGACATCTTCCTCCAGTGTTCTATCCTAAGCCGCATACAAGCGGCAGGGAGCAGAGGCTTCACTCATTGGATGTCTGCAGAGCATTAGCCTTTTACACTGAAAGAACAAAGCCGTTCTGGAAGTCCATTCAACTGTTTGTGGCCATGGCAGACAGGATGAAGGGTCTTCCAGTCTCCTCAACAAATTTTGTCGTGGATCACGTCCTGCATCTGGGCCCTGGTCTACACTACGAGTTTAGGTCGAATTTAGCAGCGTTAGATCGATTTAACCCTGCACCGGTCCACACGATGAAGCCATTTTTGTCGACTTAAAGGGGTCTTAAAATCGATTTCTGTACTCCTCCCCGACGAGGGATTAGCGCTGAAATCGACATCGCCGGGTCGAATTTGGGGGTAGTGTGGACGCAATTCGACGGTATTGGCCTCCGGGAGCTATCCCAGAGTGCTCCATTGTGACCGCTCTTGACAGCACTCTCAACTCAGATGCACTGGCCAGGTAGACAGGAGAAGCCCCGCGAACTTTTGAATTTTATTTCCTGTTTGGCCAGCGTGGCGAGCTGATCAGCACAGGTGACCATGCAGAGCTCATCAGCAGAGGTGACCATGGAGTCCCAGAATCGCAAAAGAGCTCCAGCATGGACCGAATGGGAGGTACTGGATCTGATTGCTGTATAGGGAGACGAATCCGTGCTATCAGAACTCCGTTCCAAAAGACGAAATGCCAAAATAATTGAAAAAATCTCCAAGGGCATGAAGGACAGAGGCTATAACAGGGACCCGCAACAGTGCCGCGTGAAACTTAACGAGCTCAAGCAAGCCTACCAAAAAATCAAAGAGGCAAATGGCTGCTCCGGGTGAGACCCCAGACATGCCGCTTCTATCATGAGCTGCATGCAATTCTAGGAGGTGCCCCTACAACTACCCCACCCCTGTATGTGGACTCCTGCAACGGAGTCTCACACAACAGGGATGAGGATTTTGGGGACAAGGAAGATAGCGCACAGCAGGCAAGCGGAGAAACTGTTCTCCCCGACAGGCAGGAACTGTTTATCACCCTGGAGACATTACTCTCCCAACCCGGGCTCCCGGACCTTGAAGGTGGAGAAGACCTCTCTGGTGAGTGTACCTTTGTAAATATAATACGTGGTTTAAAAGCAAGCGTGTTTAATGATTAATTTGCCCTGAAGATTTGGGATGCATTCACGGCCAGTAAAGCTACTGGAATGCAGTCAAGCAACATCTGTTCTTTATCGCTCTGTTATCCTCAGGAGAGTGATATCATTCATGGTCACCTAGTTGAAATAGGGGAATTTTATTAAGGGGACATTCAGAGGTGGCCGTTTCTGCTGGGCTGTGAGCCTGTGGCTGAAAAGAAATCATCCCCGCTGTTAGCCACGCAGTGGGGGGAGGGGTGAAGCAATCATCCCAGAGAATTGGGTATGGGGGGGGGTTAGCTGGGTTTGTGCTGCATGTTCACCCGAAAACCTTAGTCCCTCCTTTTAAATGGCCAACCCATTTTAAATGGTCAACCCAACTCTCCCTTTTTTTCCTCACACAGCTGCAAATGTTTCAACACTACCTGAGCTCATGCAGTCCTCCACGTATTCTGCTGGGCTTTTTCAGTGCGGGAGGCAAACAATGTCAGAGTCCAGGAAAGCACAAAATGAACGCAAGGACAGGAGAAACGCGCGAGATGAGAGGTGGCGGGATCAAGAGGAGAGGTGGCGGCAGCGTGATGAGAGGAGGCAGGAGGCAATGCTGAGGCTACTAGAGGATCAAACTGATATGCTCCCGCGTATGGTTGAGGTGCAGGAAAGGCAGCAGGAGCACAGACCGTCGCTGCAGTCCCTGTGTAACCAACCACCCTCCTCCCCAAGTTCCATAGCCTCCTCACCCAGATGCCCAAGAACGGGGGTGGGGGGGGGTGAGCTCTGGGCACCCAACCATTCCACCCCAGAGGACTGCCCAAGCAACAGAAGGCTGGCATTCAATAAGTTTTGAAGTGTAGTGTGGCCTTGTCCTTCCCTCCTCCCCTCCTCCATCACCCTACCCCGTGCTTCCCTCCTCCACCACCCCTCCTGGGCTACCTTGGCAGTTATCCCCCTATTTCTGTGACTAATTAATAAAGAATGCATGAATTTGAAACAACAATGACTTTATTGCCAGAACTTTCACACTGTAGCCTGGCCAGTCATGAAACTGGTTTTCAAAGCTTCTCTGATGCGCAGCGCACCCTGCTGTGCTCTTTTAACCACCCTGGTGTCAGGCTGCGTGTAATCAGCGGCCAGGCGATTTGCCTCAACCTCCCACCCCACCATAAACATCTCCCCCTTACTCTCACAGATACTGTGGCGCACACAGCAAGCAGTAATAACAATGGGAATATTGGTTTTGCTGAGGTCTAACCGAGTCAGTAAACTGCACCAGCGCACTTTTAAACATCCAAATGCATATTCTACCACCATTCTGCACTTGCTCAGCCTATAGTTGAACAATTCCTGACTACTGTCCAGGGTGCCTGTGTATGGCTTCATGAGCCATGGCATTAAGGGGTAGGCTGGGTCCCCAAGGATAACTATAGGCATTTCTGAAAAGTAAGTCCCTTGCTGCAGCCGTTCAGACAAACCAGAGTTTCTGAAGATGCGAGCGTCGTGTACCTTTCCTGGCCATCCCACATTGATGTTGGTGAAATGTCCCTTGTGATCCACCAGTGCTTGCAGCACCATTGAAAAGTACCCCTTGCAGTTTATGTACTGTCTGCCTTGGTGCTCTGGTCCCACAATAGGGATATGGGCTATTGCCCCACCACAGTTAGGGAATCCCATTGCAGCAAAGCCATCCACTATGACCTGCACATTTCCCAGAATCACTGCCCTTGATAGCAGCAGCTCAGTGATTGCGCTGGCTACTTGGATCACAGCAGCCCCCACAGTAGATTTGCCCACTCCAAATTGATTCCCAACTGACCGGTAGCTGTCTGGCGTTGCAAGCTTCCAGAGGGCTATTGCCACTCACTTGTAAACTGTGAGGGCTGCTCTCATCTTGGTATTCTTGCGCTTCAGGGCAGGGGAAAGCAAGTAACAAGGTTCCATGAAAGTGCCCTTACGCATGCGAAAGTTTCGCAGCCACTGGGAATCATCCCAGACCTGCAACACTATGCGGTCCCACCAGTCTCTGCTTGTTTCCCGGGCCCAGAATCGGCATTCCATGGCATGAACCTGCCCCGTTACCACCATGATGTCCGAATTGCCTGGGCCCGTGCTTTGAGAGAAGTCTGTGTCCATGTCCTCATCACTCTCATCACCACGCTGCCGTCGCCTCCTCGCCTGCTTTTGCAGGTTCTGGTGCTGCATATACTGCAGGATAATGTGCAAGGTGTTTACAGTGCTCATAACTGCCGCGGTGATCTGAGTGGGCTCCATTCTTGCCGTGGTATGGTGTCTGCAGGAGAACAGAGTGGCAGCGGAAGCGGTCATTTGATGACGATGATTTGCAGCCCTATTGTACCTTCAGCTGCCAGAGCTGGAGAGCAGAGTGGCAGCGGAAGTGTGACGATGGTTTGCAGCCCTATTGTACCGTCTGCTGCCAGCAGCACCCAGGACACAACAGTGGTGGCTGAGCTGAGCGGGCTGCATGCTTGCTGTGGTATGGCATCTGCGTGGAAAAAAGGCGCAAAACAATTGTCTGCCATTGCTCTCAGGCACTGCTGGAGCCCTGGGGTAGGTCTGCGGGGCTCTGGGGGCTATTTAAAAAGTCCGGGGTCTTTAAAAAGTCCCACTACTCCAGGGCTCCGGCAGCTATTTAAAGGGCCGGGCAGTAGAAGTAGCGGGAGCCCCGGGCCCTTTAAATAGCCCCCAGAGCCCTGGGGTAGCGGGGGGCTCCAGGGGCTATTTAAAGGCCCAGGGCTCCAGCTGCCTCTGCTGCCCCAGTCCTTTAAATAGCTGCTGGAGCCCCACCACTTCCACAGGGCTCCGGCGGCTATTTAAAGGACCGGGGCGGTAGAAGCAGGGGAGCCCCGGGCCCTTTAAATAGCCACCAGAGCCCAGGGGTAGCGGGGGGTTCCAGCTGCCTCTGCTACCCCGGTCCTTTAAATAGCTGCTGGAGCCCCGCCGTTTCCCCCAGGGCTCCGGCGGCTCTGCGAGGGTGGGGGAGAAGCGGGGGAGGGGCCGGGGGGCCTTGGCCTCCCCAGCTGGGAGCTCAGGCGGGCCAGACAGGATGGTCCTGCGGGCCGGATGTGGCCCGCGGACCAGAGTTTGCCCATCCACCCGCCCCTTTAGGAACCGGTTCTACACCAGCTTCTAAATTTAGCAACCGGTTTGTGCGAACCGGCTCCAGCTCACCACTGATTTCACTGGACCAGGCCCCTTTATTTTGTTACTTTCTGTTCTATCTCAGGAGAAGCACTACATACCCTGCTAATTTTGGCCCAGCCACCTCTGACTCTTAAGCATAATCCACCCAAAGCAATCAAGTGTTAGTCCATGTAAATGTATGACTAATAAGAAAGTTATTCATTGTCATGCAGTCGTCTTCTTTTGTATGGCATTTGAGAAGCAACGGGCTGGGATTATAATTGAATCTTAAGCTTCAAAAGCCATTCTAATGCTTCTGGGGTAGGTAGGTGGATCCCCCTTGTGCCACCACTGTAAGTGTGAGTGCGCAGTTGCCCATCATATGTCACATGGTTTGTACCTCACCATGGTCACAATTTGGTGATTATTTGATTTTTCCATTTGTGGAGCAGATATCCACACCTTCCATGTGTTGTCTGAACGCAGTTGAGTGCAGTCCACTGCTTATGGGGAAGGCAGAATCCCCGAGACTTCTTTCATTGGATCTTCAATCAGGTCTTTGTTTGGGACATCACAAGCGGCCCACAATTCAAGTCAGCCAGTGCTGGCATTCTTTCTGTTGGCCTGTCGCATTGACACATGGATCCAGAAAGGCTTCCTGGATTTGAGTTGGGAGCGTGGCAGTGAATGAGATCTTGGTGTATCGGCAGGTCCAGAGCGGCCAGGCTCTTATTGTACTCTCGGACCACAGCAGCATCTCACCTGATGTTGGCTGATGCTGTGCCTGCCAAAACTGGGAGCCCCAGTATTGGTGTTGATTTGAGAGTGTCTCTAACAGTCCTGAGTGCGGCATTGATTTCAGTGTCAATGAGATTGGTGTGGGAGCTGTTGCACCAAACTAGCGCGCAATACTTCGCTGGTGACAAAACCAGGGCTCATTCTGACGTTCAAAGTGTTCATGCATCACATCCCCAGGATGTGCCAGCGAGCTTCTGAATGATGTTGTTTTAATCTTCTTTTTGGGGTTGTCAAGATGTTGGCGATAGCTCATGTCCAATCATGGGTAACTCCAATGTACTGTGGATTGTGATCATGGGATAAAGGCAGACCACAAAATTCCACTTTCAGAGGCACTTTGGCATTGTGGTTGTTCAAGTTGATGGCATCGAAAAGTGTTTTCAGTCTTCAAGCTTTGAAATATGCCTCAAGCATCCAGAGATTTTTGTTCATGACCTTTTCTGTGGCCTTCAGAGAGGGATGCTTGCACTGTTCGTGCAGTAATCATCTGCATAGATGAATTTCCAGGATGATGTGAGTGACCGGAATGTCGCTGGTATAGAGACTGAACAATGCTGATGCTAAAATGGATCCCTGTAGGAGGCCATTGTTCAGTCTCCATGATTTGCTAGCAGATTCACCAAGGTGTAGGGTAAATCTTCTATTACTCAACATCTCAGTGATGAGTCTGATAGCTGATTGGCATGGGAAAGCTAATGATAAATTCAACAGGGGACCATTGTGCCATAGAGTATCATATGCAGAAGAAATGTCAATTAACACTGACACTGTTTTTAATTTTTGCTGGTAGCCGGATTCTGTGTAGTTGGTGAACGCCAGCACCTGGTCACAGCAGTTGCGACTGGTCCCAAATCCAGCCTGCTCTTTGGGAACCAGTTGCTCTAGTATCATTTGTAAACTTTGAAGTAGGAGCCACTCCAACAGTTTATAGCAATAGCTCAGGAGGCAGATGGGCCGGTAGCTTTTTGGGTCAGTGGTCTCTTTTCCGGGTTTCAAAATGCTATGATCTTAACTACCTTCCACTCTTGGTGTTATTCCAGACAAGTGGATATTGATAAAGATGTCTGCCAGTCACCTTCTTTTCTTCGGGCCAAGGTTCTTCAGGAATTCTGGATATATTCTGTCCATTCCTGCCACTTTCCTGGACTTAGTGTTGGAGAGATCCTTGTCCACTTTACGTACTGTGTAGAGGGCAGAAAGGCGTGAAGACAACTGGTACTGGTTAGTGTGTAGTAAAGTTGATTGTGGACTTACTGCCTTATGTTTTATCCACCGGCACATGGGAGTTGGCAATTAACTGTCACAGAGATGGCATCTGCACTTACTTGAAGTGTTTGTAGGCTGCTGGAGTCACACTATCTAAAAGACAGAGGAGAACTGAGGCTTTGTGGCTTGACCTTGGGAAGTCAAGAGCCGTAAGAGTTTCATACCACCTTTTTCATCTTGCTGAGTTCAGAGGCTCAGCCAATGCTGTTGTGGTTTTGGGGCGTTTGTTGGCTTGATATTGCTGGAAGGAGTGCCTCAATCTCTTCCGTCCAGCAAGGAGTGAAGAATGCTTTGCTGAGGCCCCTCGCAGGGCTCGATTTGGTGGCCAATAGTAGGCCTACAATGCAGTGGTAATGAGCTGGTTATGGTGGGATCTGGCTTATTGCGTTCTCTATGTTCACCACATAGCAGGGCCAGTCAGCAGACTGTAAATTCCAGCACAGTTTCAGAAGGGATCAAATGGGTGGAACTTCTAGGCCTACACAAATTGCGACCGGGCAGAGATGGCTGTTGGGAATGTCATTAAGAACTGACCTTGTAGATGGTATTGGATGGCTGCTAATATTGCACAACACCAAGCAAAGGTCAAGAGTGTAGCATTTCCTCCATTGGGCCAACCTGAATGTGCCAGGCTATTTGGCATTGTAAAGCAGGTGCTGGTCTTTGGTGAAAGACCAGGATGTCAGATGTTCTATAGCATGGTCATTCTTGTTATAGCCCCATAGGCTATGGTGGCTATTGAAATCGCCAATGTGGATGCTAGGATGGCATGGCGTTGGTAACACTGGACATGGCCATTCTATTGACGGTGGCTTGTACATGTTTATCACTGTTAGATTGCTGATCTTGATGGCAATTTAGTAAAGGCTGAGGATCGGCATGACCTGAACGGAATTCTTAAGGTCATGTTTTACATATGTCATGAGTCCATATTTGGGGTGATGGCTTGCAGATACGAGGACACATCCATTGATCTTTGATCAGTAGCCTTCACTCTCCAGGTGTGTTTCTTGTAGCACAGAGACATTGATGTTTTGAGTCCCCAGAATCATTGTGATATAATTGCACTTTGCATTGCATAGGCCCTCAGTGTTGAGCTGCTTAATCGGAACGATGGGCTTATTGGAAGGAAGGTTTGGCCCTGACATTGCTTTTCTGATCGGGAGGTCTTTTAAGGTTATTTGGCACTCTGCGACCAATTGTCCTGCAGTATAATAAGCAAAAGGAAAATGGGAAATCAATCTTGCTTACAGGCCCAGAAAGACCTTTGATTTAGTCAGCTGGGAATACTCTTCCATGGTGCTGGGAGAGATGGAGCCTGGGGTCAACTTTATTAACTGAATGAAAATCCCAGAAAGATTTTTGGGAGAGGGAAAGCAGGACCAACATACAGCAGCTCCCAACTCAGTATCTGACAAAAGTGACCCAGGGATTCCCACAAATGTCTCTTACTTTACCAGGATGGCAGAGAATCCAAAATCTGACATGAAAATATAACAGAAAAAAAAATAAACAGAAAAAGTTGGGCTTCTTTAAAACAAATCAATAGCTTAGATGCTGCTGGGAAAATGAGAGCAAACTTCAAAGCAAAGAGACTACTTAGAAGGAAGTTTAAATCTCTAGAGTTCATGAGAAATCTTAGCCACCACTAAACAATCGATGTCCTAGAGGAGAACATTTAAAAAGTCGACTTAGCAAGCTTAATAAGCTGGCAAGTGTGTCACCTGCCATGAGCAGCTGATCAAAGTGCTGGCACAATGACTGAAAACACGAGTTCAGTACAGGAAGAAGAAATGTGCATGCTTCTCACATGCCCCTCATTCTAGGTCCAGATTATCTAAATTCCACACGCACTTTTCACATTGCAAAATATTTACAACAGAAATGCAGAATCATTTTAGACAGTTGTTTACACCAAAGGAATGTATCCCCACAGCATTTCCAGTTGCCTGCATGAATCATTCTTGGTGTCCCTCATTCTGGGACTTTGTCACATATTATGTCCCATATTTGGGCCTTGGCACATTGCGAGGCATGGGGATGTGTACAAACACTGATCTACTGAACCTGTGGAAAGACACCTAGAGCAACCCTCACAAAAGTTGGGTGCAACTCCACTACCCTTCACATTGATAACCCCTTGATCTCCCTTTCTTGCAGGCATCAGTGGGTCTTTTTTTTTTTTTTTTTTTTTTGCTGACCCTTCTGCTTGAAATGTCCTCCCTGAATAAAGTCTCCCAAGCCAGCTACTTCACCACAATCAATCCCTGCTTAAAACTCACTTCTGCCATCTTGTTTATGAGAAGTGAAAGGGAAGATAGGTTAAAACGGAAAGGAACTGGCCTATTGAGATGTTTTCTCATGTGCCATTGAGCATGCACACTCCTTGGGGCACAGACTGCCCTCACTAGTTTGGGGAAGCACAATTAGGGGGTCAAATTAAGAAATAATGATTTTATCTCATTATTCAGTGCTATAAATATGCACAGCACTTTACAAACATCCAAGCCATGCTCCTAACCAAAGAGCTCAACTGGTGCCAAACATTTCATCATGCCCCTGTGCAGGACCAGATTAACGCAGGGGCTTTAGGGGCTGCAGCCCAGGGTCCCGGGCTAAGGGGTCCCTGGTGCAACAGGGCTTAGGCAGGCTGCCTGTATGCCGTGGCCCCACGCCACTCCCGGAAGTGACCGGCTGCTGGCACGCCTCCGCGGCCCTAGGGGGGGGAGAGGGGGAGATGGCTCCATGCGCTGCCCCTGCCCCCAGCACAATCCCTGTAGCTCCCATTGGCCGGAAACCGGCCAATGGGAGCTGCAGTGGCGGCGCTTGCAGGTGCAGGCAGCGCACAGAGACATGCTGTCCCCTTCCCCGCAGGGGCGCGCAGAGATGTGTCAGCAGCTGGCTGCTTCTGGGAGCAGTGTGGGGCCACGGCATGCAGGCAGGCAGCTTGCCTGAGCCCTGCTGCGCCACCAGCCGAGAGCCACCTATGGTAAGTGCCTCCCAGACAGAGCCTGCACCTCACACTCCCTCCTGCATCCCTGCCCCAGGTCAGAATCCCCTTCTGCACCCAAACTCCCTCCCAGACCCCACACTCCCTCCTGCACTCCAACCCCCTACCCAGGTCAGAATCTCCTCCTGCACCAAACTCCCTCCCAGAACTCGCACCCGTCACTGTCTCCTGCACCCCACAACACTCTGCCCCAGCCTGGAGCCCCCTCCTGCACCCAAACTCCCTCCCAGAAAGAAACTAATATATCAGCTGTTCTAAGGTAAGAAGAAGGCTATTTTAATTTAACTTAACTATATTCTACATGTTTTAAGACTAAAATGTAATAACAGAACAGCTTTATGTCAATTAAAAGGCAAGTTTAGTATAGCGTTAATAGCCTCGATTCCATAATTGTGATCATTTTGTTTTAAATTAGGAAAAAGACTTGTATATGGGGACCCCAGGGCAGCCCTCTCTAATAGCCCCAGGCCCACAGGAGAGTGAATCAGGCCCTGCCCCTGTGCTTTAAACAGACAGTGAATGGTAAGTACATAACCAATCCTAGGTCAGCATGTAACTATGAACACATCACACATTCCATCTACTAGAGTCTGCCTGGGAAGAGTGGACTCAAATTACCATTGCCCTGTGTTACAAGTCACCAATCTGTTGTGAGTCCACCCAGTTGCTGGGTCCCACAGGCTGCCAAGTCAACTGAATCTGGGTAGAGCCTGGTCACTGTTTCTAGTTCTGGGACTTTAGGACACACTCCCAGGTTCAGAGCTCATAAGCCATCCTTCCTTGATGGGACACTGCCATCCAGCTGTCCTAGACCCCCAACCAGTGTCAGACCTCCCAAGACCCCCACTTGCTTACTTACACTCCCCCAGAGTTCCACCTGGGCTATGGGTACTCTGGGCTTCTCGTTTAACCCCTCTGGGGGAACGTGGGAGGAAAGCAAGGAACATGGGCTTAACAAAGGAATTAGCCACAGATACCTTGCTGTTAGAGCACTGAGAGTTACAGGTCTTTGAAAGCAATAATAAATAAATGTAGCTATCCTATCTCCTAGAACTAGAAGGGACCTTGAAAGGTCATTGAGTCTAGCCCCCTGCCTTCACTAGCAGGATCAAGTACTGATTTTGCCCCAGATCCCTAAAGTGGCCCCCTCAAAGATTGAACTCACAACTCTGGATTTAGCAGGCCAATGCTCAAACCACTGAGCTAACCTGAAGTCCTAAGACCTATTGTCAAAAGTTCTGTGTACAGACTTGTTTGGGTGGGCCACTTCTGCCAAACTGGCTTTCCTCTATTTAATTCAGATTAGGCCAGTCTATCAACCTGACATAAAATAAATCAAGCAGCCCTTAAACTCTCAGGCTTGCAGTCTATCGGTCCCCTGAAGGCAGTTTGGTGTAAGGCTGTTGTCCCTTTGCCTTCCCTTTCTCTGTCTGCTCTCCTTCCTTTACAGCTCGGCTTGTTTTCCTTATTGGTCCCAGCTGTGGGTGCTTGTCTCCATGGGTGGCAGTTCTGGTAGCTGTGCTGGGGTACGGTCAACTTGGTTCTGTGAGCGGGGGAAGGCTCTCTTCTGTCTATGTTATGTATGGGGTTTGTAAACCTTTTTACATCTTCCCTACCCTAGTCTGAGCTCACTCCTTCTGTAAGGCCATGGCTCATCAGCATTTCAGGCTGGGCGGAGTCCTCCCGGTCCTCTCTTTCCTGTAAGTCCTTTGAGAGATTCCAAGGCCAGAAGGGATTGTTGTGATCATCTAGTCTGACTCCCTGTATAACACAGGCCATAGAATGTCCCCCAAATAATTCCTAGAGCAGATCTTTTAGAAAAACATCCAATCTTGATGTAAAAGTAGTCAGTGATAGAGAATCCAACAGGACCCTTGTTAAATTGTTCCAACCATTAATTACCCTCATTGTCATAAATTTACACCTCATTTCCAGTTTGAATTTGTCTAGCTTCAGCTTCCTTTCCCTGTTAGACTGAAGAGCCCATTATTAAATATTTGTTCCCTATGTAGCCACAGACTAGTCAGTCACCTCTTAACTTTCTCGTTGTTAAGCTAAATAGATTGAACCCTTTGAGTCTGTGACATTACCCAGGGTACAATCTGGACTTTCCCCCTCAATTCTCCAGCCTGAGGTGCCTTTTACATTGCTTCACTGTGAGAGTTACCATTCCTGGTCTGCTCTCACACAACCTCCAGCATGTAAGTTACTACCAGTTATATGAGTGCTATAGCTAGCCACTCCTGAACTACACTGCAGAGCAACTCAGCAAATTCCCAGTCCCAGACTTTCCCCCAAAAATGTGCATCTTGTACTGCCCTGCTTTCTCCTGGACAACACAAGCTCATATAAAGTCTTTAATTTATTAATAGAAAATGATATGCACAAATCCTGTTATCCCAAATGGAGTTCCCCCGAACACTTCAATCTAAGCACACTGGTTTAGATAAAAAATAAAAGAAATGTATTCGCTACAGAAGATAGATTTTTTGCGTGATTACCAGAAATGAGGCATAAAAGTCAGAATTGGTTACAAGAAAATAAAAGTAAAATGCAACTAATGCCTAACTGAACAAGCTAAGTGAATTCAAAGCAAAGTCTCTCTCACCACATATTTCAGTAGTTTTACTGGCTGAATGCCTTTCAGTCAGGATTTCTCCCCAGTCCAATGCTGCTTCCTTTGTTATTCAGGTATTGTTTATGCTGTGGGAGATCTGGGGTGTCTGCTGTCACCTCTTATAATTTTTCCTCTTTTTTGAGAATCATCTCCAGCTGAGGTTCAGGAAACAAAGTCTGAGTGGATGGAAATCACAAGCTGTTTCTTTGTCAAGATGTAGCTTTTTGCCAAAGAACAATCATTTAACTAAGTGATGGTCCCTTTGATTGTGTTGACACCTGGCAGAGGCATTGGCGGCTTCTCTATTGTCTCTGAGGAACTGATTTGTGCCTGTTCCCCAAACATTGAACATGTTGTCGTAATATCATACAGTAGACTCTTATAACTTTACATACAATGTTGCCACATACATTTTACCAGGACAATGATGATCAGCAAATTATGAGTTTTCAAATGATACCTCACAAGGCATACTTTGTATGAAATTTATCATAGTCCTATAAAAGGGATGAACATGAGTACAGACTGTCATAGAGTCTATCATTATAAGATGTTTTCTAATCATTTAATAATTCTTGTGGCTCTTCTCTGAACCCTCTCCAATTTATCAACATCCTTCTTAAATTGTGGGTACCAGAACTGGACACAGTATTTCAGCAGCTATCACACCAGTGCCAAATACAAAGGTATAATAACCTCTCTACTCCTACTCAAGATTTCACTGTTTATGAATTCCAGGATCGAATTAGCTCTTTTGGTCACAGCATTGCACTGAGGCTCATGTTCAGCTGATAATTCACCATGACCCACAAATCTTTTTCAGACTCACTGCTTCCCAGGATGGAGTGCCCCATCCTGTGAGCATGGCCTACATTTTTGGTTCCTAGACGAGTACATTTACATTTAGCGGTATTAGAAACACATATTGTTTGCTTGTGCCCAGTTTACCAGGCAATCCAGATTGGTCAATCAGTGACCTCTCCTCTTCATTGTTACCACCTCCTCAATTTCTGTGTCATCTGCAGATTTTAACAGTGATGATTTTATGTTTTCTTCCAGGTCATTAATAAAAATATTAAATAGCGTAGGGACAAGAACCAATTCCTGGGGGACCCCACTGGAAACAGACCCACCCTATGATGATTCTTCATTTATAATTATATTAAGACCTATCAGTTAGCCAGTTTTTAATCTATTTAATGTGTGCTATGTTAATCTGATATTGTTCTAACTTTTTAATCAAAACTTATGGTACCAAGACAAACATTTTACAGAAGTCTAAGTATATTACATCAACACTATTAACTTTATCAGCCAAACTTGTAATCTCATCAAAAAATGATTCAAGTTAGGTTGACAGGATCTATTTTCCATAAACCCATGTTGATTTGGATTAATTGTGTTACCCTCCTTTAATTCTTTATTAAACAAGTCCTGAATCAGACACTCAATTACAGGGGTAGGCAACCTTTCTTCATTTATACACTTTAATTTAAGGTCTTGTGTGCCAGTAATACATTTTAATGTTTTTTAAAAGGTCTCTCTCTATAAGTCTATATTATATAACTAAACTATTGTTGTATGTAAAGTAATCAAGGTTTTCAAAATGTTTAAGAAGCTTCATTTAAAATTAAATTAAAATGCTGATCTTACGCCGCCAGCCTGCTCAGCCCGCTGCCAGCCTGGGGTTCTGTTCACCTAGGCCGGCAGCGGGCTGAGCGGGGCCTGCGGCCGGGACGCCGGCTTGCAAGGGGCCGGCAGCCGGGACCCCAGACCTGGGGGGGGGG
>NW_020664593.1:5208016-5211082 GCF_002925995.2 Terrapene triunguis | reverse complement strand
TGTGGGGGGTTCAGGGCAGAGGGCTGGGGGGCGTGGGGCAGAAGGCTGGGTGTGTGGGAGGTTCAGGGGTCAGGGCAGAGGGCTGGAGGGTGTGGGGGGTTCAGGGCAGAAGGCTGGGTGTGTGGGGAGGATTCAGGGGTCAGGGCAGAGGGCTGGGGTGCTCGGCTCGTGGGGGTGCTCCCAGCCCCCTGCCCTGAGCGGCTCATGGCAGGGGGCTGGAAGGGATATGCCCTATCCCACCCCCTTCCCCAAGACCCCGTCCCTACCTCTTCTCTGCCTCCTCTACGGAGCAGCGAGCACGCTGCCACTCCTCCCCCTCCCCCTCACAAGGGCCATCAGCTGATCTGTGCAGGGAAGGAGAGGAGGAGGGGCAGGAAAGCACCATGCTGGGGGAAGAAGCGGGGGAGGGGGGAAGCTTGGCTGCTGCAGGACCAAGCTTCTGCCTCCTGCCCCCACAGGGGAGAGCGGTGGGCGGGGAGGCTGAGTGGGGCTGGGGGCCAGGACTGTGGCAGGCAGCAGCGTGCCACTCAAAATCGGCTTGCGTGCCGTGTTTGGCACACATACCGTAGGTTGCCGACCCCTGCTCTATTATCTTGCCCAGAATCAATGTCAGGCTGACAGACGTATAATTGCCCAGGTCATCCTGTTTTAAATATTGGTACAACATTAGCTTTCTTCCAGTGCTCCAAAACTTATTAAAAATCAACATTAACTGTCCAGTGAGCCCCTCAGCCAGTTCTGTTAAAACTCTTGGAAGCAAGCTATCTGGACTTGCTGATTTAAAAATGTCTAACTATTAGTAGCTTCTGTTTAAAATCCTCCAGAGATACTAGTGACTGGAAAGAGTGTTATCATCACCATCTTTTTTCCTCCAGATATAGAACAAATATTTATTGAACACTTCTGTCTTTTCTGCATTACTATTAATAATTCTACTACACCTCTACCCCAATATAACGCGACCCGAAATAACACGAATTCGGATATAATGCGGTAAAGCAGTGCTCTGGGGGGGGGGCTGCGCACTCCGGCTGATCAAAGCAAGTTCGATATAACGCGGTTTCACCTATAACGCGGTAAGATTTTTTGGCTCCCGAGGACAGTGTTATATCGGGGTAGAGGTGTATTTCCATCTAGTAATGGACCAATATCATTCTCAGGATTGTTTTTGTTCCTAGTATATTTTAAAAAACCTGTTTATTATCCTTAACTCTGCTAAGCATAGATTTCGCCTTGTGTCCCTTTGCTTCCCTTATCAATTTTCTATAATTCCTAACTTATGATTTATATCAATTACTATCAACTTCCCCATTCTTCCATGTGTTATATCTGCCTTCACTTCCCCTCTAAACCATGTCAGTTTTTTTAACCAGCACAACTTTCTTCCTTCTTACAAGTGTTGGTGGTCAGGCATACACAGAGCAGAACCCTGCTCTTAAGCAAGATCTCTCCTCTGTGCCATGTGCTCAAACTGGGAAGCTCCAACCCCTTCACCCCTTTGTTAAGCTTGCCCCATGCCCCAAGCAAACCCTGGCATAGAAAAATCATTGTTCCATGGGAGTGGGCCAGTACTTGAGTTCTTCACTCAATATTGCTGTGTCTTGGTCCTTCAGCAAAGTGTTATTCCAGGGCAGAGCAACTGTCTGGAATGCAATTCAATATGCTGCCCTCAGGCAAGTTTAGATGTGTGTACACATGATATAAAATGGAGTTAATAAATTGATACTCCATTCATGTTATACCCTGCATACACCACTGCAAAGTAGGTATAACAAGCTACCCAATCCGAGTGAAATGAAAGTTTCATCTAATTTGTAATCAGCTTTGTGCTTTTGTTCTATTATAACCCAGCATATGATATAGATCAAATATCATTAATCAAATATACAGATATTGCAAATACAATTGTGACAGTGCTCAGGGAAGGGAGGGGAAGAGGGTGCAGGAAAAAACACATAACCCAAAATCCCCCAACTAACACTACAATAACCTAGTACCCTGTATTAACATATAACATGAACAAACATCTTAAATATCTGCTTCCTTTAAAGGACAGAACATTTTCTAGTAGTTAAAGGACAGGACAGGGAGCCAGGAGATCTAGATTCTATAGCTTGCTCTGCCACTGAAAACTTTACAGTCTAAATAGGACAAGACAAACAAAAGGTGTGTGTGGGGGGGAGGAAACTGAGGCACAGAGAGGTGAAGTGACTTGCCTAAGGTCACACAGGATGTCAGTGGCAAAACCAAGGACCCTACTCAAGCCTCCTGACTCTGTCTAGTGCCATATCAACTAGCCCACAATGGGTATCCAGTCACTAGCATCTCTGGAGGATTTTAAACAGAAGCTTAATGGGGCAAGCAGGGGTCATGCTCTGCAACGGCAGGGCCTATTTTTGGTCCTTTGGCTCTTCCTGCACCCAGGCAGAGTTCCTCTGGGTGTCATCTACTGGTTCCTTGGATTCCTTTGAAGAGCAGTGGGCGCTGTCCGGGATTCTCTCTGCAGCCTCTTGGGTTGGAGCATTCTGCCTCATACTGTAGAGTGAGGGTTCCAGTACATGGTGATATTGAGTGACCCCAGAGTGTAGGCACGTGTGTACCTAGTGATTAATTGAGCCCTGGGTGGAGATGGCTGGTCCTGCAGGAGTGAAGGTTGCAAGAATCCTGGAGGTGGATGCAGCACTGTGGGGGTTCAAGGGGCTGGGCTCGGCTCAGGGGGGAGGTTACAGTGTTGGAAGGGCTGATCCTAAAGAGGGTTGCAGTGGGAGTGAGGGGCAGAGGCTGCTCTTATGTGTGGGTGTCTGTAAGAGTTTGGTCCTGGGGGGGGGGTGTATAGTTAGGGATGCTGGGGCTCCTGTGGGAAGCTTGCAGTAGGGCAGGTCACGGGTGCTTGAACTAGGGGTGCTGTCGCACCTCCTGGCTTCAAGTGGTTTCCATTAAATACAGAGTTTACAGTTGGATTCAATGGCTCTCACCACCCCCACTATACAAATTGTTCCAGCACTCCTGGGGCAAGTCTCAGTGGGAACTGGGGAGCAGCAAGGGGTGATCCCACCAGGCGGGGGG
>NW_020664593.1:5122208-5207616 GCF_002925995.2 Terrapene triunguis | reverse complement strand
TGTGGGGGGTTCAGGGCAGAGGGCTGGGGGGCGTGGGGCAGAAGGCTGGGTGTGTGGGAGGTTCAGGGGTCAGGGCAGAGGGCTGGGGTGCTCGGCTCGTGGGGGTGCTCCCAGCCCCCTGCCCTGAGCGGCTCATGGCAGGGGGCTGGAAGGGATATGCCCTATCCCACCCCCTTCCCCAAGACCCCGTCCCTACCTCTTCTCTGCCTCCTCTACGGAGCAGCGAGCACGCTGCCACTCCTCCCCCTCCCCCTCACAAGGGCCATCAGCTGATCTGTGCAGGGAAGGAGAGGAGGAGGGGCAGGAAAGCACCATGCTGGGGGAAGAAGCGGGGGAGGGGGGAAGCTTGGCTGCTGCAGGACCAAGCTTCTGCCTCCTGCCCCCACAGGGGAGAGCGGTGGGCGGGGAGGCTGAGTGGGGCTGGGGGCCGGGACTGTGGCAGGCAGCAGCGTGCCACTCAAAATCGGCTTGCGTGCCGTGTTTGGCACACATACCGTAGGTTGCCGACCCCTGCTCTATTATCTTGCCCAGAATCAATGTCAGGCTGACAGACGTATAATTGCCCAGGTCATCCTGTTTTAAATATTGGTACAACATTAGCTTTCTTCCAGTGCTCCAAAACTTATTAAAAATCAACATTAACTGTCCAGTGAGCCCCTCAGCCAGTTCTGTTAAAACTCTTGGAAGCAACTATCTGGACTTGCTGATTTAAAAATGTCTAACTATTAGTAGCTTCTGTTTAAAATCCTCCAGAGATACTAGTGACTGGAAAGAGTGTTATCATCACCATCTTTTTTCCTCCAGATATAGAACAAATATTTATTGAACACTTCTGTCTTTTCTGCATTACTATTAATAATTCTACTACACCTCTACCCCAATATAACGCGACCCGAAATAACACGAATTCGGATATAATGCGGTAAAGCAGTGCTCTGGGGGGGGGGGCTGCGCACTCCGGCTGATCAAAGCAAGTTCGATATAACGCGGTTTCACCTATAACGCGGTAAGATTTTTTGGCTCCCGAGGACAGTGTTATATCGGGGTAGAGGTGTATTTCCATCTAGTAATGGACCAATATCATTCTCAGGATTGTTTTTGTTCCTAGTATATTTTAAAAAACCTGTTTATTATCCTTAACTCTGCTAAGCATAGATTTCGCCTTGTGTCCCTTTGCTTCCCTTATCAATTTTCTATAATTCCTAACTTATGATTTATATCAATTACTATCAACTTCCCCATTCTTCCATGTGTTATATCTGCCTTCACTTCCCCTCTAAACCATGTCAGTTTTTTTAACCAGCACAACTTTCTTCCTTCTTACAAGTGTTGGTGGTCAGGCATACACAGAGCAGAACCCTGCTCTTAAGCAAGATCTCTCCTCTGTGCCATGTGCTCAAACTGGGAAGCTCCAACCCCTTCACCCCTTTGTTAAGCTTGCCCCATGCCCCAAGCAAACCCTGGCATAGAAAAATCATTGTTCCATGGGAGTGGGCCAGTACTTGAGTTCTTCACTCAATATTGCTGTGTCTTGGTCCTTCAGCAAAGTGTTATTCCAGGGCAGAGCAACTGTCTGGAATGCAATTCAATATGCTGCCCTCAGGCAAGTTTAGATGTGTGTACACATGATATAAAATGGAGTTAATAAATTGATACTCCATTCATGTTATACCCTGCATACACCACTGCAAAGTAGGTATAACAAGCTACCCAATCCGAGTGAAATGAAAGTTTCATCTAATTTGTAATCAGCTTTGTGCTTTTGTTCTATTATAACCCAGCATATGATATAGATCAAATATCATTAATCAAATATACAGATATTGCAAATACAATTGTGACAGTGCTCAGGGAAGGGAGGGGAAGAGGGTGCAGGAAAAAACACATAACCCAAAATCCCCCAACTAACACTACAATAACCTAGTACCCTGTATTAACATATAACATGAACAAACATCTTAAATATCTGCTTCCTTTAAAGGACAGAACATTTTCTAGTAGTTAAAGGACAAGACAGGGAGCCAGGAGATCTAGATTCTATAGCTTGCTCTGCCACTGAAAACTTTACAGTCTAAATAGGACAAGACAAACAAAAGGTGTGTGTGTGGGGGGGGAGGAAACTGAGGCACAGAGAGGTGAAGTGACTTGCCTAAGGTCACACAGGATGTCAGTGGCAAAACCAAGGACCCTACTCAAGCCTCCTGACTCTGTCTAGTGCCATATCAACTAGCCCACAATGGGTATCCAGGCACTAGCATCTCTGGAGGATTTTAAACAGAAGCTTAATGGGGCAAGCAGGGGTCATGCTCTGCAACGGCAGGGCCTATTTTTGGTCCTTTGGCTCTTCCTGCACCCAGGCAGAGTTCCTCTGGGTGTCATCTACTGGTTCCTTGGATTCCTTTGAAGAGCAGTGGGCGCTGTCCGGGATTCTCTCTGCAGCCTCTTGGGTTGGAGCATTCTGCCTCATACTGTAGAGTGATGGTTCCAGTACGTGGTGATATTGAGTGACCCCAGAGTGTAGGCACGTGTGTACCTAGTGATTAATTGAGCCCTGGGTGGAGATGGCTGGTCCTGCAGGAGTGAAGGTTGCAAGAATCCTGGAGGTGGATGCAGCACTGTGGGGGTTCAAGGGGCTGGGCTCGGCTCGGGGGGAGGTTACAGTGTTGGAAGGGCTGATCCTAAAGAGGGTTGCAGTGGGAGGGGGGGGCAGAGGCTGCTCTTATGTGTGGGTGTCTGTAAGGGTTTGGTCCGGGGGGGGGGGTGTATAGTTAGGCATGCTGGGGCTCCTGTGGGAAGCTTGCAGTAGGGCAGGTCACGGGTGCTTGAACTAGGGGTGCTGTCGCACCTCCTGGCTTCAAGTGGTTTCCATTAAATACAGAGTTTACAGTTGGATTCAATGGCTCTCACCACCCCCACTATACAAATTGTTCCAGCACTCCTGGGGCAGGTCCCAGTGGGAACTGGGGAGCAGCAAGGGGTGATCCCACCAGGCGGGGGGCGGGGGCTGGCGGAGGTTGGGAGGCAGGGGGTGGTCCCAGCAGGCGGTGGGTCCCGGAGGGGCTATGGGGCAGGCGGGGGGCGATCCCGGCAGGCGGACTGTCGGGCGCTAGTCCTGGGGGGCTGGGGAGGGGGCGGGCAGGGGCTGGTCCCTGCGGTGGGGCGGGGCGGCGCCGGGCACAGGAAGCGGAAAGCGGCGGCGCTAGCAACTGCAGCAGCGGGGCTGGTACCGGGAGCAGCATGGAGCGGCCGCGAGAGGTGGGTGCGGGTGGCCCGGCTCCCCCTGCCTGGGGCTCCCCTCGCCTGCCGCGGGGCGCGGGCTCCTGCTCTGCAGCGCTGCCCGCCGCGGGGCTGGGGCTTTCCCGGGGCTCTCCCTGCTCGCGCCCGGCACCCCCGGGGCTGCTCCTGCCTCCCCGGGCTGGCCCCAGATCCCCTCCCCCGGGGGGCTGGGTCCTGCTGCGGCTTGCGCCCCTCTGCCCTCCTCCGCGGGGCAGGCAGCCCCAGGGGGTTGAGGCCGTGCCACCCCTTCCCCGTTCCCCCTCCAGCAGTCCCTGCACCACCCTGCCGGGCCTGTTCAGCCCTCGGCCCCAGCAGGGGACTAACCCGGGATGGGGTTTGCGCCTGGCGTGCTCTGTGCCTGTGGACTGGCTGCCCAGAGCCCCTCTCCCGTCGGGTGCCGCCCTTAGCTGCTGGGCTGCATCTGTGCTCAAGGCTGGGTGGCCCCTCGGCTCACGCTGGCAGGCATCTCGCTACCTCTGTTAAACAAGGGAGGGGGGAGCAGTAACCGGGCTTCTGTAAGTCTCAGCTACAAGCGAGCGTGTACTTCAGTTGCAGCTCCTGGCTAGGAGGTGCCTGATCCATTTGGGCACGCCACGCTCCTGGTGGAAGGGAGAAAGAGCTTTTTGTCACTTCTCCTGCCCACACCTTAAGCCTCCTGGCTGCTGCATGGGTTGCCGGAGCCTCTGTTTTCTAGGTCTTCTGCCTTTGCTGCTCAGAGCTTTCCCATTCAGCAGCATGAACTGGACCAGAGTCTTGTCATTTGGCATTGCTGCCCACAGAGCCCTGAATAACAGCAGTGCACATAACTGGAATCTTGCTAATTTCAGGCAGAGCTATGAGCAGCAGCTTAGGCACACTGAGGCTTGCCTGCAGCCCCGGGAAGGAAACGCTGCCCTGTGCAGGGTTGCCAGGGAAGGCTTCCCACTCACCAATGGCAAGTGAATTTTTAAAGCCCTGTGTTTGGAGCAAATTGGTAATTGATTAGTAAACCAATAAGTGAATTAAAACTGAGTTCAGTGCTCTGTAAATATATCTAATTCCCTGGATGATGTAAATCAAGTTGTTTAAATTCCAAGTCTGTTTTGGCAACTGTGGGTAGGTGTATAAGACAAAAAAGCTAGTAAAGCATAATGTGATCTAGTTATACAGAAGTTAGTTTGATCAGTTGGACTAATATGACAATTCATGGCTACACAGGTCTGCATGGCTGTCTGTTAAGTTTAGACCATGGCAATTTACAACCTTTCGGTGATGGAGATAAACCTGAGATCCTTCTGCTCCAAAAGCACAGGCCTGCACTTGGCCTGAAGGGGACACTCCTTTTAGTTTTTAGCAATATAGGTGGTGATCGTGTCCCCACAGAAGACCAAGTTATTACTTTTGCCAGTTTGTTATAACAATTGCAAACTTTGAATGGCCACTTAAAAAAAAAAAAAAAAAAAGACTTAATTTCCTTGTTTAGAATGTTACTTAATGGTTCAAAATAACATTCCTGCATCAAAAGCTGGGCTTTTTAGCTACATGTTTCCGGAAGGTGCAAGTGACAGGGCATCAGTTTTCTTAGTCTAGGGAGGCAGAACTAACAATTGTACATAGCGTTAGAATATCCGTTGGGGAAATAGTTTTGATTAGTGGGAGAAGAATTGTATTCTGCTGCTCGGGTTAGTAATTCTTGCCTCATAGTTGCCGAGTATTTAACCTCCTAAGAATTTGATTTTAAACAGGCTTGGCTTTTTACTCCTTTTGGGGTTTGAATATATAATTGGCTGCAAAGCTCAGACCAATATTGGTCCTATAGTAATTTAACTTGTTAATCTTAAAAATAAATGGTGAATAGAGTTACAGAAAACCTCCCATTTAAAAAAAACTCCTTGCAAGTCAAAATTCTGGAAGGATTTCCAGCCCACGTTCAGCCACACAGAGAGGTAGCTAACGGCTGATGGCTATCGGCCAGGAGCATGAAAGCTAAGCAGATATACAGACTGTGTCTCAGTTAGGATACTGCTTTTAAATTCCCATGTTTGCTACTGTCCTTTCAACTCCAACACTGGAAGGAAGGGTAGTGCAGTTAGGGCTCCAGATAGCCACTGGCAATCTAAGCCCTATAACATCTGACCCTCATCAGAGCAGTGTTTGCATGAAAGAGTGGTTAAAATGTTAGTGGCTGCTGGTACCATGGGTATCTAGTGCTCCCAACAGAAAAGGAAAGATCCGACAGGGTGCTACCGTCACGGTGGTAATGTTTTGGAAATAAATTGCTTACCATCACTTCAGGTTTACTGTCCCATTGAGATAAATAGAGGGAGTTCACTCTTCTCTTTGGAGCAAATCCTGCCCCTTCCCCCGTGGTTATTGAGGGCGTTGCAAAGCCAGTGCAATTCTTCCCAAAGGATGTGGAGCCCCTGCAAGAGATGCATGTTGTGAAGCCCAACTGGATTGCCCAGTCGGGATTTGGGTTTGGGACTGTAGATCCACTGGCCATTCCACCCCCCTGTAGTTGAAATGCAAGTGGCACAAAGGGTCCTGAAGGGAGGGGCAGCCCCTCTGGGGGGTACAAACAGACCTCTGTTGTTCTCCAGAGTCTCCACTTTCATTTAGAAGAACCCACAAAAGTCTAGCTGTTATGGTTTCAGAGAGAACCTTGAAAATGTGACCTTAGTATAACCAATGCAGATTAGTATGCCTGAGTTTGCCGAGAGCCTGAAACAATGGCTCCAAGGTTGAGCTGCCATGTTCATTTCAACAAATGCTAACTCAGGCCAAGACACTTTAAATGTCAACGATGTTCACTATGTCACTGCTCATGAAAGCATATATCATATAATGAAGACCAATGTTTTCTAATGTGTCGGTTGTGCGCCCCCCCCCCCCATGGGTCCCACAAAAGATTAGGTTCGTGGGGGGTATAGAAGGTGTACAAACTAAGAGGTACAGACTTGGCTTCCAGAAATTTGGGGAAGGCTGCTGTAGCCTTGGGGCTGGAGAAGGAATCACAATGAAGCTCTGCTGCTGCTGAGTAGCTTGTGGGGGCCCTAAAGAAAGCCCTGTAGGAGGGTTTCAGGACACAGACTAGCGGCTGCACATGGTGTGGGCTGTAACTCAAATTTTTTGCTTGACAAACACTTCTGTTTGTTACAAAGCAAACAGCCCTGCTGCGTTTTTGGACCTGTAATACATGTTCAAATGATTCACCCATATGTTTGTCTTATCTATTTAAAACAAATTAAAACAATCCTCCTGTAGAAATATCCATGCCATATAATGTGAAGACCTTAACTTATATATTTAAAATAAAAAAGTAACTGCCAGAGTGAAAACTGAAACGTGCCACAAACTCAAGTGCACAAAAAGTATGTAATGTAGGTTGTGCACTTAAAATGAAAGTCCCCAGTCCTACAATTGGATTCATGTAGACAGATCATTCTGCCCTCGTGGATCTGATTTCTGGATTGGGGCTTGAGTCAGGAAATGCTGAAGTTAATGTTCTTGCAACGTGAATTTGGTGACGTTGCTCATACGTGGCTCTTTCTATTTGTTCTTAGGTGTGTAATTTAATATATTAAACTACAATGACTTTTACACTTTAGGAAAATACCACAGATATATTGTGCAGCCAAGTTAATGCTGCTGTAGGAACTTTTAACTTGTAAATTTCCTGACTCTCAGTCTTTGACTGTGCAATCCTAACATTGCCTTAACACAGCTTTTAGGTTTTTGTATTTAATTTCCAAGTCTTTACTAAATTAAATTGGGAGAAATTTCCCTTGTTTGCCAGCTTATGGGCCTCCATTGGCCAATAGACAGTTGGTGCCATTTAAATATCGAGGCCAACTGCACACTTAACTGAACATGTGTGTACTTGTGGATGCTTTCTGCTGCTTATGCTCCAAATGGCATTTTCAAATGCACGTAACTTCACAAACTAACTGCCAAATTCTAATTCAGTAGAAGTTCTAAACCTGCATAAAGATTAATTCCTTACTAAATTTGAAACTTCAAGACTGAACTGATCTAGAGTTATCTTCCCAAGCACTGCATAAGCAAACCTTGAAACTCTGAGGAAACTGATGGGGTAGCACAGAAGGCTGGGTATTTTTGTTCACATTTGTAAATCAAAGGGCTGAATGCAACCAACTCAACTCAACCTTTTTTTTTTTTTGTAATTGCCTTGAGCCCGGGCCTTGCTCTCTTGAAATCAATGACCAGACTGACTTCACTGGCAGCAGGCTTGGGCCCTAAGCAAGGAAAATGGCCATTCCAAAGAAGAAATTTTTATGAGAGGTTTATGAGCATTTGAAACTAGGGAGTTACAATAAGTTACTTAGCAACCTTAATTACAGAGGGTCTCCACAGGGTACAGCAGAAATATCTTATTTGATATGCAGTGATTTATCTTGATGTGAAGGGCTAGTGCTCTTCTTGCCAGCATAGCCACCTTCCCTTTGGGAGCATAGCAGGGCTCTGTATCCCCACGTACTCAGCAGCTGGATGAAGTTTGCAACTCCCTTATGGGCTGCGAAAAGGACGAACACAGTCCAAGTCCTACCCAAGCCCTGCCCCACCACACACTGGTGCCCAAAAGGACTTCCTTCAGTGCCAGTCCAAAGTGTCCAAATCAGGGCATCCTTGAGTAGTCACACAAGATGATGGCCTTGTCTAAACAAAGTTGAACCAGTTTAACTTAAATTGGGGTTTAAACTGGTGCAAGCTTGTGAATAGATAAGGCTTCTGTACAGTACAGTTGCCCATGTCCTAGGGCCATGAGGAGATTTATTGTTACTTTTATTGTGATAGCATCTATAGGCCACAACCAGGTTCAGTCCCATTGTGCTAGGCACTGCACTCATGTCCGCTCTGTGCAGAATGTTAATTGTAGGAGCCTTCCCATTACTTTCTGGGCCTGCAAGTCGAGGACTACCTAATGAGCCCTCCCTGAGGACTCTTCTTTTTTCCTTTCTCTCACCCCCACTGGCAGTTCTTGGGAGTTTCTCCCAGCTGGGCTTAGCCATTTCCTACAGTGGGCTACATACCACACACCCTTCCGTGCCTGACCTGGGTGTGGGGTGTGTACACTCCATGTCAATGCAGCATTGTAGGATTGTGGTCGCTGCAGTCTTCCAAAGGAGGTTGCCTGTGGTGTTGCTCAAATTGGGTATGGTCTTCAGGCTTCTGGAAAGTTGCCAGTGCAGCCCTTGGTTGCCCAAAGTTTGGGTGCCCTTAGCTGGCTGATAGGCAAAACCAGTGGTGTCTCTTTCCCAACTGAATTCAAACAGATATAGTGCCCATTCATAGCAGTCCTGCTGCAGCCTTGGCAGAGCGCTCTGTTTAACCGTCAGTGTCCTGTGGCCAAGGCTGTGAGGTGTTGCAGAACTCTCGTGTTAAGGGTATTGCTGTTGGTGGTGATTGATCCAAGAGGGTTGGCTTTTTGAGGGCCTCCCGTTGACTTTTTGTGGAGCTGCATCAAAACCATTGCTTTTGTTTACACACACCCACACACCAGGATCCTGCCTGCCCTGGGTGCATGTTCTCCGCTTGATCCCTTGTCACCTCTCCCTACCTCAGAATGAGAACTGCCTGCTCTTGATTCATGCGGGGAAAGCCAGGATACTTTCTCTGTAGTGTCGGTCTGCTGAAATGCTATGTTGACTCTCAACAAAGATGCTCGTGCCTGTAAAGCAGTATGCCATGTGTTGTCTCTCTGCCGCCATCCCCTCAATAAAAAGCTCCACCGCTAACACACAAGGAATTTCTACGTCCTAGCACTGGTTACTCCCTTAGGGTTGTAGTTAGAGGAGGGGGTGGGGAATTATACTCCTATTCTTGGCTCTGCCACTGAGTTGCTGTGTGATCTTTGGGCAAGCCACTTGCCCTCTATGCCTAAGTTTCTCCATCTGTAAAATGGGGATAATACCAACCATCCAGGGAGGCTGTGAGACTTAAGTAATGTATGTTTGCAAAGTGCATGGAGAACCTCTGAGAGGTAAGAGTGTTAGTCTCTATAGTAGAAGCTAGTGTAATTTCTATACTAGGGGTGGTTACCTCTCTTCGGATATACACACAGCCCTCTTCTCCTCCCCACTTTGCTGTTCCCATCGTAGGGGTACATGTGTTAGTGGGGAGGATAGCTGTCCTCAAAGAATAGATTTGAGTAAGGCCACAAACAATTTGTGATTGGAAATAATGACTTTGAGCCCATGCTTCTTACTTGCAACTTCTGTCTAATTCAGGATGTTCCTCCTCTATTGCATGCAAGTCTTGCTGATTTACGGGAATTGCAGATTATGGCTCTAGGTGGTTTCTCTTGATTGTGTTCTGCTACGGGTGCTTTCTTCTCACGGCCATCCTTGCACACAAATCTGCACTAGCTTCTGATCTCCTGGCTACACTTCAAGCCTCTCCTACTTGCTTTCAGATCTCTGCATGGTTCTGCTTTTGCCTGGGTCTCTACCCTCCTGCATCCCACCCAGCTTCATGCCTCCTTTCATTAGGAGACCTTCCTGCCTTATAGCTGCAACCGTCTCCCGATTAACATGCACACAGCCAATGCCCTCTCCATTCAAATAACTCCTGCAAGCGCCCACCTATTTGACAAGGCCTTGCAGCTCCCACCATCTATGTAACATTTTGTAATATTGTCCCCATTTGTTCCATCAGACTGTGAACTCCATGGGGCTGGCATTTTGTTTTGTTCTGTACACTTTATACACTGTAATGAGTGTGCTATACACTTACATCATTAATTAGCACATGAGATGTTAAAAAGATTAGCCCAGATGAGTTAAAAAGCCAACTCTTGCTCTTTTTGAAGGAGGTTGAGTATTTCTTGCAAGAGGTGTGAAAATTGCTGTGAGCAGAAAATAATTGGAGGATTTAATGAAAGCAAACTCTCTCGTTTTAGAACTTGTAAATAAATGTAACACCAATGAAAGTAAAGGCCACCACACTGATGAGAGGCAGGAATAGCCTGGGCAGGAAATGTATAAGATTGCTCCCTCCTTCCTCATGCCAAGCACCAAGCTCTGCCAAGGGCCCGCTGTCTTGAGCTGCAGTCCAGCCACCTACTGTTCTAGAGTCTGGGGATCTGTGTAGTGACAGCCCTGTTTGTGTGCATCGCGAAAACTGGCAAATCGCTCCTCTATCCGCTAATCAATTTAACTTGTAACCTAATCCAAAGTGTGAATTTGGGTTCCTCAAAATGAAAGGGATTAGTGTCCACCAGTCCTTCGCTACTGGACATGTTTGATTGTTATTCCAATATCTTGTTCTTTCCAAAACATGTTCCCTTTCTTCCTCATTACAAAGATGTCACACACCAGAATGCCCTACAAAATATACTCCAGGAAACAAATGCTGCACAAATCCAGGGTGTGTGTAAAGTAAATGTGATCTAATAATCTCTACCCTGACTCCTATGACTTTTAAAAAGCTGCACTTCTGAGCCCAAGTAGCATGTAGATGGTAAGTGAGAGGGGACCTTGTAATCTATGATATTTTATAGTTAGTAATGCTAATAAAATGGACACACCTTGTAGTTATGAAAACAACACAGGTTCAGGCACGGTGGGTCTGATTCTCTTTTGCCTTGCCCCTTATGCGCTTATACCTGTGCAATGTGAGTGTAAAATATTATCATTCTGACTTGGTAACATTTTTATATCTACTTTGCACAGGTGTAAGTGACAGACAGGGCAAGATGGTGGTGGAGACTCAAACCCAATGCATCTTTATGCATTTTCCAGTAGTGAGTTACAGAAATCTACTGTGCTGCCGGCATGGGCTGTGTTGCCTTTCCCTCACTAGACCCCTCTGTTTATCCAAAGATTCTGCTGTCCTCTGGAGACTTTGAGATAAATGGGGCTGCGTTGTGTATAGCAGGAGCTGCTTATTTTATAATTTATTACTCCACAAATATATGGACAGAACAAAAAAGATGTGGTATCTGTCCCCAAGAGCTTACGTGCTTAGACCAGGTGTGACAAATGTTGATAGATGCTACAGGGGAAGGAGGACGAGGCCTACCATGGTAAGCATGTGGCTGCTTTGCTTAGTAGAGTATCAGTATTGTACACCCATCTGTTTCTTTTTTCCTAGGTTGGTATTGAAGATTAAGGCACCTGCTCTTCCCTCCTTAGAGTTTCTTTAGGTGGAAAGTCATTGGCTGCCTGATGTTTTGGAGCTACTCATGGTTGGGACGCTGAGAGTATCCAGGAAAGTACTTTCTCTGAGGACCCCACCTCAGTAGCAACAGCTGCTCACCCTCTAAGGAAGGCAATCAGTGCCCCTCCCAGCGGGGGGCAGGTGTCTGCTGCCATGGATACCGAATCGACATACTCGGGATATTCCCACTACTCAGGTCACTCCAAAAAAGCCCACAGACAAGGGTATGGAAACCGTTATTAACAAATTAGTCCTTTAGGCTGGGCAGTGTCACAGTCTCATGACCTCTTCCATAGATCATGCTGAAGCCCCTCGCAGACCAAAACACTGTGGCTCTAAAGGAGGCAAAGTGTGGGATGACTTTTTCTCTCTCTCAGGACACTAGAAATGGGGCCACAGAAGGTGGAGATGGAAAAAGATTGGTTAGTTCAGTCATTAACTGAGAGGGCTGGATAGAGTCCCCAGATGGAGGACTGACCAGCTTCTTAAACGGATGCTTGCTATTTCTCCTCCTTTTTTTCCACTCCTGTTTGTCTTCCTCAGCTAGGGGCAAAGTTTCTCTTCCCCTCAGCTGCCATGTTAATACCTTTTGTGGGTAATTCAGGTGTTTAGAAAAACAGCTAAAAATAGGCAAAGTTTGCCTGTGGCTTTCATATTATTTTTATATATAATATATATATGCTCCATCTGAGATCAGGGTCCCACTGTGGTAGGTGCTGTATGAACCCAGACATTCCCTGTCCTGAAGATCTTAGTCTAAATATTGCTGTCAGTGCTCCCTTGAGTACTACCTCAGCCCCCTTGAGACAGCTTGATTACTGACTCCCCCCCCCAACCCCCCATCTCCCTCTGAAATCCTTTGGGGAGAGGGAGTACTCCCTGAGTTTACACTGAGGATACATGTGGGAGAGTGTCCCCTTCTCCAGGCCTCTTCTGATGTTGCTGGGGTAGGAGGTGTTTGTGACCAGGGATTGAGAAGGGAAGAAATAGGTACAAAGTTTCTAATTTAAGTCTTCTAGGCCAGGGACTGTCCTATACAGCTCTGAGCTCTCTGTGAGCACCGAACTAATGTGCCATGCCCTGGGGGACTGGCATGTGAGATGGCACCTGGAATCAGGCTGTCCTTTAAAGTTTGGAAAGAGGGTCATGTTGTACGGGCAGGTGCAGGCTCCTCGGTGGAGTGAGTCCTCTACAATCCTGTTGCCAGAAACCATCTGCAGACGTGGGATCTACATTGGCTCCCAACCTCCTTGGAGGCATAGCTGGTGGAGTTTATGTTGTGGAAGGTTGTATCGCAAAGGTAACTGGCAAGAGGCTAGGGCACTTCTTGATTTACAGGAGGTTAATGAAAGTGACTAGATCTCACTGGGAGGGCTGAGTCTGTGATGCCTTCTGGTGAATGGGTCCTGTAATCTTCTTCTCCCCTTGCCTTTATTTATGGGAAAGGAGTCGGGACAGGCACAAATCGCCACGGAGTAAAGATGGCAGTAGGTCAGAGAAATCAGTCACCATCCAGACGCCTCCCGCGGAACCGCTGCTGGGGAATGATGCCTCTCGGACAGAAGAGGGTCAGGTAAGGAATGGGAAGCAAATGGAGACGTGGATGGGCAAAGCGCGGGCTGTGGGACAGCATTCTGCTTTGGTGACTGTCTTTGCCTGCCTGCACGCTCATGGAAATGTGTTCATTGGACTCTTGGTAGCAGGCAGGAATGGCTCTTTGGATCATAGTTAATGCTGTTTTGCTTTTTTTTCAGGCCTTAAACTGCTTTGCAAAACTCTCTACCTATAGGGACTGCATCACTTCACCTACCACCAAAATGTAGCTACTTCTGTGGTGGGATGTGGTAGCAATTTAACAAAGCATAACACATGATTAAAGATAAAATATGAAGAATTGAAATGGTCACAGGCTTTTAGGGAGGCAGAATGCAAGGATCCAATTATACCTCCACTCTTGTATTAAAAGGCATGGGACCTTTGAGCTTACAAGTGGTCAGGACTTTTGTTTTGTCTCTTCTGAAAGCATCACTTTCAGTAGTACAATGCCCTGTCTGACCACACTGAGGACTTTAGTTCACTATTGCTTTCGAAGAGCGCTTACTACTGAATCACCAATGCTTTGTGTCATGCCAAACGTACCAAGCCAGCTGTTTTTACCATCTGATCAAGGATAGTTACCCAACCCAGCCCCCCTCACTAGACCTTTTAAAAAAAACCTCTTTCTAAAGGTAACAGAACAGGCGACCAAGATGCTGAGTGGAGAGAGGAAAGCAAGAGACAATCTACAACAAATATAAGAAAAAGGAGTGACAGCAAAAAATTGAGTCCATGCAGTAGGTATATGGACACTAGGTCAGGCAAAGAATGGAAAGCTACTGTTTCTATATTGTATCTGGATCAGAACAGCGGCCCTTCTATACCGGGAGCTCCATGGGTTGAAGCAGTCATACTGTGTGAATAGTAGCCTTAAAGAGCAGTGACACTTCAAGACAAACTTGGAATAGTTTCCAAATAGTGTTTCAGTGCATCCTATGTTTCACTCTTTTTCTGCATGTACTTTTTAGGTTAGTACTGATGTCTTACACAAAACCAAGAACTCTCTCAGGGAATCAGGGCCTGTCTACACATAAAAGGTTGCATCAGTGCAACTGCACCACTGTAGCGCTTTAATGAAGATGCTCCTACACCAAGCTTTCCCGCTGATGTAGCCCGGTCTACATTGGAGGGTTGGGGGTGGGTGTTAGGATGGTATAACTACTTTGCTCAGGGAGTGTGGATTTTTCACACCCCATGAGCGCCGTAGTTACACCAATGTAAGCCTCCAATGTAGACCAGACCTCAGTCTGCTGCCTCTTCCCCACCAGCAATGTATGCGTTAATAGTTGTTAGAGCACCCAGATGCCACTGCAGAGGGTGTCAAATGGAGGTACATAAATAAACCTTCTTTGATTTTTGGACAATAGCTTTCACAAACTGCCAGTTAAACAGTTGTGAATGGGTGAGTTTATTGTGTCAGGTGGTGCAAAATATGCTGATGAGTTCTTAAGAAACAGGTCTTTATCTTCATGCAAATCTCTCTAGTAATGTAAACTAAAAAGCGAAGAAAAATACAAAAACAATATGAGAAGGATTGTCTCTTAGCAACTCAAAGACATTATGCTCCGGCAGCTTTTCAGCACAAATTTAGCTCAGTAGCTCCACTTGACTGCATGAACTCTTGATAATGCCATTTTAAATGCGAAGAACTGTTAGAACAGTGAGGCTGGGAACCAGGACTTGTGTGTTTTGTTTTAGGCTTTGGCCCCGACTTGCTGTGATCTTGGCAAGTCACTTCCCCTCTCTGTCACTGTTTCTCCATTTGTAAAATGGGGGTAATTATATTGGTCCACCTCATCGAGTGGGTGAGGGGTTAAGAGTCTAATGTGTCGAAAATGCTTAGATGATCATATGGAAGGTGCTAGCAAACGGCAGAGTTCTCTAGTACTGCACTCCATTGGAGAACTCGTTAGGCCTTTCCAGGGCCTGTTTTTACAAAACGTGTTAACGTTGCTGAGACCATTTCAAGATGCTGGCTGTGGTTGGTCTCCCTCTCTTTTTAAAACCTCAGTGCTTTAGGCCTGAGATATTAATGTCCCAAATTGCACCAGAAGTGAAATTCTTGGAGCTATTCTAAATAATTATGCTGCCTCAGTCTGCTCCTGTCACAAGGATACTTTTAGACTTAATCTTTTTTATAACTCTTTTGAGAAGTGATTGTAATGATTTTATTAGATACTGGGCTGATGGCCCTGATTAGATGGAGGCCCTGAAACCACAGAACGAGAACAACGCAACGTCACTACCTCTGTCAATTCAGTTAAGCCTGTTTCTGTTAAAACACTTCTGTCAGCATATTTCCGTGCAGAAGCCAAAAAGGTTTTCTCCTGTCAGTCACTGACACACTTGCACTGGGATATCTTTTTCTCTTCCAGAAAACACGTTGGGGTGCTAATGACTGATTTGGTGACTACAAAGGCTTAAGGTGCCACTATGTGGAATGAAGGAATCTACCTACTGTCTAGAAGTTTTAATGCAGTTTGGAATGCACTGGTGTAAATTTGTCAAGTCTTCAGAAGTCTGAGTCGCTCCCTGAACAGCAGTTCCAAGTCAGATCCATACATGTCAGATTAACTCTTTATCCTTGCCTTGTGTAGGTGTGTCCAAGCAGATGCATCATGGAGTAGGAAGAACAGTGTGCAGGATCTCTGTGGCAGAAGTTCTCTGGAGTCGGAATCCTTTTATTGCTGACTTTCAGAAAACTTTAATGTAGACTGAAATTTGACTGTTTGGCAATTGTCCCTACTTTTCAAATATGCTGGCTTCAGGTTGAACAGCTTTTGGACACATCCAGTACTTTAATATAGGAGCTAACAGGTGTTGTAGAGACCCACAAATTCACAAGGCCCAGCACCTATAAATATCTATCTCAAACTGCTGGAGAGCTGGTTGTTAGCTTGACAAACATTGGCTAAAACAGTTCAGCAGAGGGTGTGTGTAATGTTTCCTCCACTAGTGAGGGAGACTGAGAAAATATGCAGTGGAACCCTTTGAAAGTGAAACCACTTATGTCACAACTTTACTATGGATGAGGTTTCACTATAACCATAATTGCACTCGACTCATTGCTGACCATTGACACCGAATTTCTCTTGCAGGTGGATTCTGTAGTGCACTTATAAGTACTTGCGGACTGGAAGAGCGCTAGTTCCTGCATTTACAGAATGTTCTGTATCTGCAGGAGGTGGGCTCCTCTATTTTTAACTTATGGGTTTCTTTATCAGGGCTGGCTCTCCAGATCTCTAAGTAGCAGGAGCAAATGCTCCCTTCATGAATCCCCTTCTTCTACTCACGCTCACACCGTAACATGTAATCTTTGTTGTCCCTACAGATTGGCAGGGTATTTGATTTTCTTTCAGGGACCTGAAAGGAAAGACCCATGCACAATAATCAGCATGTAACGTTATTGTGAAGGTCAAGACTATAATAAATAAATAAATTAATAAATTAATGGAGATATCCCATCTCCTAGAACTGGAAGGGACCTTGAAAGGTCATCGAGTCCAGCCCCCTGCCTTCACTAGCAGGACCAAGTATTGATTTTGCCCCAGATCCCTAAGTGGCCCCCTCAAGGATTGAACTCACAACCCTGGGTTTAGCAGGCCAATGCTCAAACCACTGAGCTATCCCTCCCCCCCCATAACAGGGTTCAAAAAAGAACTAGATAAAAGTTAGGTTCAGCCATTAGCCTGGATGGACAGGGATAGAAAACCATGTTCTGAGTGTCCATAGCCTCTGTTAGCCAGAAACTGGGAATGGGCACAGGGGATGGATCATTTGATGATTGCCTGTTCTGCTCATTCCCTCTGAAGCACCTGGCATTGGCCACTGTTGGAAGACAGGATATTGGGCTAGTTGGACCATTGGTCTGACCAGTACGGCCATTCTTATGTTGAGTCACCTCTCCTGGGGCTGTAGATGCAGGAAAAAATTCCAAACTTGGTTAGACCATTTACCCCTGCTTCCCACCCTCCCACATTATTGTTGAATACATTTTGGGGATTCTAAACCTGCTGTTCAGCTGTGTTGTGGCAGGTTCCAGTCTTCTTTGGCGACCATGTGGCTCTTTGGCTGCTAAACACAGAATGTCAGGAATTGAGATAAACTGATGTTTCCTTGTTCTCTTTCCCTTTCAGGATGACAATTGGGGTGAGACCACAACCGCTATCACAGGCACCTCGGAGCACAGCATCTCCCAGGAGGACATTGCCAGGATCAGTAAGGATCTGGAGGACAGTGTTGGCTTGGATTGCAAACGCTACCTTGGTTTAACAGTGGCTGCTGTCCTTGGACTCCTCGTCTTCCTTACCCCCATTGCCTTCATTCTCTTACCCCAGATCCTGTGGCGGGATGAACTGGAGCCATGTGGCACCGTCTGCGAGGGATTGTTCATCTCTGTGGCTTTTAAACTCCTGATTCTTCTGATTGGGACCTGGGCTCTGTTCTTCCGTCAGCCGAAGGCGGATATACCGAGAGTGTTCGTGTTCCGGGCCCTCCTGTTGGTCCTTATATTCCTGTTTGTTTTTTCCTACTGGCTCTTCTATGGCGTCCGCATCTTGGACTCCAAGGATACCAATTACCAGGGGATAGTGCAGTATGCGGTGTCTCTCGTAGATGCTCTCCTCTTCATTCACTATCTAGCCATTGTGCTGCTGGAGCTGAGGCAACTGCAGCCCATGTTCACGGTCAAGGTGGTGCGGTCGACAGATGGAGAGTCGCGATATTATAGCTTGGGGCACCTGAGGTAGGTTGAAATTTCTTGGGGGCAGGGGAATGTCTGGAAATCTGTGTAAAGATCCAAGTGCAATAGCCGAGAATGCAATCCATTGAGCATGGTTTTGTTAACGTGATATCCATTGGGTTTCTCTATCCTTCCCCATCTGAGGCTCTCCAAGTCCTTCATAAAGAAAAGATTAACAAATTAAACCTATTGGCTCCCCAGTGGGGTAGGAAAGGAATGTTTCAATTTCACAGATAGTGAAACAGGAACAAAGGCTGTGATTTGCCCACGGTAAGAGCCAGTAGAGCTGGGGATTGAATGCAGATCTCCTCAGTCCGAGGCCTGTATTTTAACCTCTAGTCCAGGGGTGGGCAAACTTTTTGGCCTGAGGGCCACATCGGGGTTGTGCAACTGTATGGAGGGCCGGGTAGGGAAGGCTGTGCCTCCCCAAACAGCCTGGCCCCTGCCCCCTCCCACTTCCCGCCCCCTGACTGCCCTCCTCAGAACCCCCAACCCATCTAACCTCCCCGCTCCCTGTCCCCTGACTGCCCCGACCCCTATCCACATGCCTGCCACCTGACAGCCCCCCCCGGACTCCCACCCCCTATCCAACCGCCCTCTACTCCTCGTCCCCGACCACTCTCTCCCAGGACACCCCCCTGCCCCTTATCTGCCCCCCGGGATCCCACCCCCTTATCCAACCCCCCCTGCTCCCTGTCCCCTGACTGCCCTCCCAACCCCATCCACATCCCTGCCCCCTGACAGGCCCCCCGGGACTCCCACTCCCAACCTTCCCTATTCCTCATCCCCTGACCGCCCTGCCAGAACCTCCACCCCCTCCTCCCTGACTGCCCCCCAGGACCCCCCGCTCCCTTACCCAACCTCCCCGCTCCCCACCCGCTTACCAGCAGCAGGAGCTCGCAGCTGTGACACCCAGCCAGAGCCAGCTGCACCCTCCCAGCGGGAACGGCGGGCCAGAACGTGGCTGCAGAGGAGGGGGGACAGCGGGGGAGGGGCCAGGGACTAGGCTCCCCGGCCGGGAGCTCAGGGGCCGGGCAGGACGGTCCTGCGGGCCATAGTTTGCCCACGTCTGCTCTAGTCCTGCTTTCCTCTCTTCTCTTCCTATGAAGAGCCAGCATTGGGACTGCCTGAAGAATCCCTAAATGCTCCTGCATTGGGTAGCCAGGGGGAAAGGGGTCCTTTATGCTAAGTGATCAGCAGCTATGAGATTGGAATTTTTTTCAAACTGACGATTTGGTTTCTCAAGCCTCAGATGAAGATGGGGGCAGGGTGGGGGCTATGTTCAAGGCTTGTCCTATTGTGCGTCTGGACCCTGACGCTACTTGATGTGAAGGGGTTCTGTCTGCATGCCCTTGGTATACAGATAAGCAAGCTTTTGCTGTAGCAGCTCCCAGGATGTGGCACTTTCTCCTCTTGAAAGAGCTACCCCAGTTTCTCCCTCCCCTCTTAGGATAACTGAAGACCCCACACTCTGGAGTATTTGTTTCAGCTGCTGTCAGTCCCATATGTAAGCTTTGGCTGCCTTTTCAGTTGCTCTATATTGTTACTACTTAGTTTGGTTTCTAGATTATTTGCTGCTTCAGTTGGTGGTGGGTCGTACGCTCTACTTTGTAGGTGTCTAGGTGGGGCCAGGGTGCCTAAAAGTTATTAGACCTTCTTAGCACTCCGGCACCTCCTAGATGTCATTTGATACTCTTAGTTGTATGACTCATGCCTGACAACCCACCCCTCGTGCTGAGGTTCCTGCCTCTCTCAAGTGTGGGAAAGGCCAGGTCACGCTGGCTAGAACTTTTCTGGGGGGAGAAGGCTTATTTCTGGTTCCCTCACCCCATGAAACTGATGGCTTCTCAGGCTGGGGGAGGGAATGACCTCAAGCATGAAAGGGAAGATCCTGTCAACTAGTGTCTGGATTAAACATCTGTCAAACTTATCCTGTCCAGATCCCTGTGGCGCGCACAGATCTGCTGCAGATGGAGAGATTAGTGTCTGCTGGTTTAAGTGGATATATGAACACAGTCTCATGCAGCCTGCTAGCATAGCAGTGGAATTGCTTTGAAGTAGGGCTTAGTGGTTAGAGCAAGAGCCAGGGAATTGGGATTCTTGGTCCTTGTTCCTGGCTGTGCTGGTGACTCATGTGACTCTGAGTAAGTTAGCTCAACTCTTTGCCCCTGTAAAATGGGAGAAGATACCTATCTTCATAGAGAGTGGCAGAGTAGCGGGGCTTAACTTATTGTTTGTAAAGCACTTAAATCTGTAGGACCACACTGTTGTTATCAGCATAATTAATCTATTGCCTATATGAGAGTTTAGATCACATAATGTTAAGATTCTTCAGTGATCGGTTCTAGTGTTTATCAGGCAAGGACCAAGACCTTTCAGCCCAGAGAGACTGAAGGGTAGCCACCAAAGTAAGAATTCATCTATACACTAATACTTCACACATTGGGGTGTGAAGATGCCATTGTTACAAGAAGAAGAGTTCTGCATTTTTAAAACTTAACTTTGGGTATCTGTTTTTTCCTAAAGGAAAAAAAAAATTTAAATTCTTGCTTTTGAGTGTTTTAGTACAAAATGGTGGGAAATCCTAGGTTTGTATTCATAGATAGTAGGGCCTCTGTTGCAAACATGCTTGAAACTAAGCTCGTAGATGTGAATAGTCCATTGACTTCATGCTTAAGGTTAAGCACCTGCATAAATCTCAGGAGGATGAGGCCTAAAGTTGTAACAGGTCTTCTGTTAGAGCCTGATATATCTGGCTATTTTGGAAAATCCCTAGCTGCACCTAACTATTCGGTCAGTGATATTTAACTGGCATGGTAACTGGAATAAATGGACTGACTTCTCATCCTAAGGCCAAGCAGTTTGTTCCTTTCTTCACTTATCTGTCTCTCTCCAACTCCGCAGTTTTGAGCCCCGCTTCTCCGCCTCCACCCCCTTCCGTCGAGTGTCTAGCATGCTTTTTTGGGATGGGCTGGGAGAGCTTTCAACATATCTGGGGGGAGGGATAGCTCAGTGGTTTGAGCACTGGCCTGCTAAACCCAGGGTTGTGAGTTCAATCGTTGAGGGGGCCATTTGGGGATTGGTCCTGCTTTGAGCAGGGGGTTGGACTAGATGACCTCCTGAGGTCATGTTGTTTCTCAGAGAGGTTCGGATGGAAAACTTTCCACCAGTGCTGGCTCCAAATGAGTGGAGGAATGGGGTGGAGCTGAACTTGCCAGTAAGGACTTCTTCTCAGCTCTGGCAGGCTCAGGTCACTTCTCTTCCAAGAGTGGTTCCTATTAGCAGGCTGGCTAAAGTGCTGAGAGAGGGACCACACCAGTTCCAAAGATTTCAAGTTTAGCTGCCCAGTTTAAGGACCTCCTGGCCTGTGATTTTTGTTTGGGAGCAGGGAGTGGGGCATTGCAATGCAGGTGGAAGGTGGAGTTGTACCCAGGATTGTGCAGCCAAGCCGAAGCCCTGCTTTATTTGGTAAGTTTATGATGTTTGCTGCACTGCTGGTAATGGTGAAATCGCTTGAGAGGCAGAGGAACACAACATGAGGGCTGTTTGCAACCCTGTTCAGCAAATGCACATGGATACAGAGAGTGAGAAAGAAAGAGGAGAGATGAACAAAACTCAGAGAAAGAAAGGAAAACAGAGGAACATGCAAGCGAGACTGGGTCGGGAAGCAGATGGTAGGAGTGAAAGCAGGGGAAAGGGGTGTGAACAGAAAGGGGAAGGGAGAGAGAAGGAAAAATAAAGCATTCTCTATCAGCAGGACTGATATTCTGGGGACTTAATTTTTTAATGTCCCTGTTTGTATCACAAAACCCGGGCATCTGTTGCTCTTTCAGGCCAGTTCCTCCCAAAATTTTCTGGATGCCTCATAGGTTGTTAGCAAAGGCCCCATTTAAAAACCCCTCCCATTCTTAATCAGGCCGCTAAATTTATTCTCTTCCTTTCAAATGAATATGCATTCTTCGCCCCCAACCCCGACTCACCCTAAAGCAGTGCTAGTCTAGACAGCTCAGGAAAATGAATGGTTTCAGAAGCACATGGTAATTATTTGTCTGTAAACATTGATAGAATTAGTGTCAGGCGCCTGCATTATCTTGGAATGATTTGGGTTAAACAGGGCCATTAGTGGGTCATAGAGTCTATTTCCACCCTGTTACATGGATGGGACAAGACTTCCCAGAACAAGGAGCAGTGGAGGAGGGACAGGTGACACTGTTCACAGTTGTCCATTTGTAATTATATGGGTCTGTACAATGCCAGGTCTGTGGTGGAGAGCACAGATCTGCCCTAGCCTTTCACCTCCTTTAAACAAGCTGCCTGTGAGATTAGTTTGTGAGTCTCAATCTAGCTTCTACTGGACATCCGGCCACAACATTTGCAGTGCGATCCACACAAGTGGATGTACTTGGCTGTCTTTAATCCAGAAAGGCTGTGTACTTGGAAAGGACTATAGCAGGGGTGGCCAAACTTACTGACCCTCTGAGCCACATATGACTATCTTCAGAAGTTTGAGAGCCGCGGCTGAAGCCCCGACACCCCCTTCCCCGCTCGGCAGAAGCCCCTATCCCACAACCCTGCTACAAGGCAGAGGTCCCAAGCTCCCCTCCCCCGGGCGTAGGGGAGGTGGGGCGGGGGGAGGGACATGGAGGGCTCCGTGAGCCGCACTTTAACTGTAAAAGAGCCGCATGCGGCTTGCGATCCACAGTTTGGCAACCGCTGGACTACAGTGTCAACTAGATCCTTGCCCATCCTTTTGCAAAGGTAGGATATAATCCTTGCTGAAAGCTATATGGGATATTTAACCTGACCTTAATTGTAGTCAAGAGGCCAAGAAAGAAACTGGTTGTAGCTACACCCCCATCTGCTACTACTCTGCCCATCCCTTCTAGACCCATCTCCATCTAGAAGTCATTAATGCCTCCAGGTTAGAGGTGCTGTTGCATGCACAGTGATCAACAACAGAGCAGATGCAGTCACCACATCTAGGCCTATATGAAAGACCTCAGAGAAAGCTCGCCTCCCACTATAGCAGAAGATAATATAACTGTCCATAGAGGCATACGTTGCGAATGTCCACCCACACCTGTGGACTGTAATGCAAAGCAGGAGTAATCTGTGCTGGCAGAGTTGTGTAGGGCAAATTTATGCCACCTCTTTTCTGATTGTATCCAGTACAATCAGCTTCTTTCCTCAATACTCAAACAAACAGCAGGCCTGGCACTTGTGAAATTGCTCTCTGGGTTTTCAGCACTTAATGATCTCATTTGATAAGCTGCCTCTTGTATCCAGGCTCCTCCAGTTGGTGCAGCGGGCATAGTTGGAGTGTGTGGGGAGGGGAATGGACTGAAAAGGAACAAAGGGTAGGGGGAAGTAGGTTCCTCAAACCAAAGTCTGCATGTTTAAGCCTTTCCTGAAGTGTGGCTCACTAACTCCAGGCAATGCTTAAAGAGTGACATGCCCTTAGTCAGCGAGAATACTTGTGCATCATCTGAACGGAATAGAAAACTCTGCTTTCTGTCCAGAGTCCTGTTGAAACTTTTTTTCTTGGAGGCTACGGACACTCTGTCTCAGCCCCCCCAAATGCAAGCTCTTCATGGAGTACCTACCTCTTACCCCCATTCTCCATCACAGGGTTTACTGGACCAGATCAGAGCAATGGCCCATTCAGTCGTCTCTTGCTTCAGGTAGGGCATGATCCTGCAAATGATGGTGAAGAAACTCCCTTAGGTATCTGGCCAATTTGTTCTTCACTGAGGTTCATAGATTATAAGGCCAGACAGGATTGGTGTGATCTAGTCTGACCTGCATAATATAGACCACATAGGACTTCCCTGAATTAATTCCTGTTTGAATTAGAGCATATCTGTTAGAAAAATATACAATCTTGACTTAAAAATTTCCAGGGATGGAGAATCCAACCCCTTGATAAAGAGGTTAGGAAAGTGTGGTCTTCCAAACCTCCTGCAGTGATCAGCCTTTGCTCTGAAGCATGAGATCTGATTACTCTGAGCTTGGCCTATAACTACCAATTTTATTAGTAATTTGAAATGTATTCAGCTATTGTATCAGAGACTGACCTCCTGTAGCAGTAAGTTCCACAGGCTGAGTATGTGCTCAGTGGAGTAGCACAGCCAACTCCACAGTCAAACTCAGTAGCCTAAGTGGAATTGGACACCCACTTGCTCATTCCCTGCTAAATTGCACCATCTCTAAAATGTTCATGGTGGTAGAATTGTAGGGTGTTCTCAAATCGAAGCTAGCCCTACCCACTTCTGTATGATACAACTCTTCATTCCCCACAGCTTCCCCGCTTCGTCATGCTAGCCAGCCCAGAACTTCCTAGGAAGCTGAGTGTCATTCTGCTAAAGTGGCTAATTGCCACTGAGGATGTAAAGCTCTCTCGGAACCTATGCAGTCAGCCCCAATGTAGCCTTTTAGTGCTGGTGAAAGGTGCCAGCCTGATGCCCTGGAAACTGAAGTCCTCCCGACTACAGAACTGGCCCAGCACAGACAATGACAGTGCAAGCTTCCCCACACCTGTTTGCCACTAGACTGCAACAGTGACTTGCTTGGGCCCTCTCCAGGGGTGAGAGGCTAGCTCTTCTGCCTCCAGACCCATTCAGTTCTTTACTGCTCTGGGCATGTCAGCAGTAGTTTCTGATATAGGCAGTTGATCACTGGGAGTTGCACTGAGAGTCCAATGCATTTCAACCACCAAATAATATCTGATCCAACTGAGTTCTGGTTGCTGTCTAGTGCTGGGTGTCCCAGACACTTGACCTACCTGGTCCTCCCCTACCCCCACTTCCTTGTACACACAAGGAGCAACAGCTGCCTGCTGCATCATCCAGCTGGGGGGTGGGGGTGTGTGGCCACAGTGATAGAGGTATCATACAAGTGACTGTGCCAGTGTTCTCTGAAATCCTTTTTGCTGGTATTGTGGGCTCCTTCGCACCTGGAAATGAATGCTGGTAGGAACCTTTTATTTCTTAATTCCCTTTTATGAGGGTTTGTCTGTCTGGCAGCTTGCTCTGACACAGTCTGTATTGTGCACCGGCAAAGGGAGCATCAGGATTTCTTACGGCAGTTGAAGCAGTGCCACTGTCTACTGGAGCATTTCTTGGTGACTGAATCTAACAGCAAAGTCTGGTACTACTAGCCCCCTCCTGTTACAAATGAGCATTCTCAGAGATCTGATGGAGGGTGATCTGCCTGTGTGCTACAGTTTTCCCTAGGTTACCACACTTAGAAATTCAACCCCCAAAGTCTATTTGGTTGACTGGTTGGTTTTGTGCGTGTGTTTGAAGAGAATGGGTATAACCAGTGTACTCCCTTATTGCACAGATTTGCCCAGCAGGCTTTTAAATATTGATTTAAATCTAGAACTGGACTCCTGCCTCCAAAAACTGATTAGGCAGTGGGTCAGAATAAAAGAATGGGAGCTGAGATGGCCTGGGTTCTATTCCTGCCTCTGCCCGATCCATTGTGAGACCCTATTCCTGTCATTTTACCTCTATGCCTCAGTTTCCCCATCTACCTCACAGGTTTGGAGGCAAGGCTAGTGTAATGAAAGTTAGTGCGGTGGAATCCTCTCCTGAGATGTGCGGTGGTAGTAGAAAGCTATTCTTGACACTCTGTTGAAATAGGATATGTTAATGAGATAATGATGCAGCCCTGGGGCCTTGCAAGCTACTGGGCTGCAGCCTCCACCTTTTATGGGAGCCTGAGCTTGGTTTTTTTCAATTGCTTTGCGTCCCAAAAACATGAGTGTGAAGTGTCGTATGATGCACACCAACCAGTGTAACAGTTGCTCTCTGCTACTACAGGAGCTCCAACCAGCAGAGACTGGGGAGTGACCTTTATTCCCTGGAGTGATGGTTTCACATTTTTGGAATACTTGTAACTTAATATTTTAACAGTCCCGAATGTGTACTTGCAGGTGAAGGGCCTAGAGTCAATTATTAATCTCTGGCTTTCTCTTCCTCTTACTATGTGATCTCCTGAAGGGCAGCCTGAGGGGCCATGGCTTAGTCTGCAGGGATTTTTCTCCTTGTTTTAGTTCTGCAAACTGACAGCACACAGCAGTAGATGTACAAGCACTTCAGCATTCCCTGTACTTATGGGTTTGTCATCTGATTCCCTCTTCCATTGCTGTCCTGCCACCCAAAAGGCCAGCTGGCCTTCTCTGAAGTGCCTACTGTGAACTTTGTGGCCACTACAGAAAAGGCCCAGGCATCTACAAACACTGAAAAAAGAAAACCCCAAAACTTTTAACACAGACTCCCTGTGACAAATCATGGGGTACTAGGATTGCATCAAAGTAATACAGGTCCAGACCTGGTGTACAAGAAATTGTTTTCAATAAATATGTTATTCATTCCCTATATATACATAATATAAAAAATATCAAGTAAAATGGCAGCTAATCCTAACCTGAGTCCCCTCCAGTGTTGATTGATTTAAATCAAGGCAATTTAAATCCATGATTTAAATCACCAAGTGGAAAGCCTTGATTTAAATTATCAATTTTAATCACTTTTCCATTTGTACTTCAGTTATTTTTCTAAAGAAACGTGCATTCTCCAAGGCTGATGTAAATCAACATGTTTTCTTTAACACAGTTTTTATAGAGGCTAATGGATTCAGCATATTTTTTTTATTTAAATGTCTTAAGAGATAATAAGTTTAGGCTGTAACACATTCTGTATTAAACTCACATTTCATTTTAAACAGATTTATTTTTAAAATGAAAACTTATAATAGAAAACCTGAATTAAATTAAAAAAAAAAAAAGTTTTCCCCACCATGGTCCCCTCCACACATACAACCCTTAATTCAAGTGTACTAGTGTTTTTAACTCAAGTTGGCTGTCCTGTTTAGGGGCAGGGTATAAGCTAAAACTTTTTAGCTACTGACACAACTACTCTAGTACTGGATGCAGGCGAGTATCACTCAAGAGCCACTTGTCCTCCAGTGCCCTTCCCTCAATTCTCCTGTGTGCTCAAGTTCTCCCGCAATTCCCTGGGAAAGAATTTATAGAGCAGTTCATCTTATTGCAGCACTAAGAACCATGGGATGTGTTCCCAGAAGTCCCAGTGAGACACAAGGATGAATGCAGCGCTACTGTGGACACTGAGGCTATATCTACGCTACGGATGCTACAGCAGCATAGGTAGCGTGCTGTAGCTACACTGCTTTAATCCCACAGCATAAATGCTTCCTACAGCAATGAAAGAGGTTTTTCCGTTGCTACAGGAACTCCACCTCCCCCAGTGATGGTAGCTTGGTCAATGGAAACATTCTTCCATCAGCTGCCTAGCTGTGAACACAACATGGGTTAGATTGGCTTGACTATGGCTCTTAGCAGTGTGGATTGTTCACACCCTTGAGTTCTCTAGCTATGTCGACCTAAATTTTAAGTATGGACCGGACCTGAGTCTTGCTTCGCAGTGGGGTGCTCTCATTTGAGCTGGGCTAACTTGAGAGGAGTAACTCAAGTTAACTTTGCAGTCAAGACGTGCCCTGCATGGGAGATTGAGCTCTGGCTTAGAAATGGAGTGTGTGAGATGGGGTCCCTCTCACACACGGCCCTATACGGCATAGTCTCAAAACAGCCCCTAAAGGCTGGTCTTTTATTCACAGAAATAACAAAAGGTGTGAATTTAACTGGTTTAGTTACTTCCATGCAAGTTTGTGTGGACTTCCAGTTTGGAAGAAAGTGGCTAATGTTGGTTTAGTGGAAGTCTAGCTACTGACTTTAGCTGGTTCCCATCTGAAATGAATGTCCTCACCCTGACTGACACTGAAATAACTCCTCTGTTTGGGGAAACCAAGTAGATACATCTCTGCAAGTCTGTGTGCAGACCAAGCCTAAAATGTAGTTCAGCTTATTGCCCCTGTACGTCTGTATTCAACCCCATCGTTCAGCTATGAGTAGCTTCGTGGCAAAATTTGGTGGTTTGAGAGAGAATCACGAGAAATATCCCCAAAAGAGATTAAAGCTGTTCTAATTCAGAGTAATGGCAAACTGCCTTTGAATGCTGAATCTGTTAATCCTGAGCCCTGCCAGGAATCAAGTAATGGATGATCCTTTCCCTGGGATAGCACTCAGTCAGGTTGCTGGCCAGGACCTGGAATGAGACTGGAGTGCTTTTGCCTTGTTGCAACAAATGAGACCCTTTTAAACAAAAAGAATCTCTTACTACACTGATGTATGAATTTAAAACTGTTCTAATGGTTACTTAGAACATTTTCTCCTGCTTATTTACTTCAAGTTAAAACTGGGCAAATACATTAAATATAATTTCCTTCTTTAACTTTTAAAGCTATTAATGTATGTGCATGGGGGCGAATTTCCTAGTAGTGCTCACAAAGGCTCTTCAACCATCTCACCTAGCATAAGAAAGATAATTGATTTAGCCTTATGCCCTTTTTAAAACATGGACTCTTATTAAAGCTGGGGGTGGGGGGAGTGGGAGGTAGAGAGGCGTTCTGTTAGCTGGAGTTTCCATTGAAGTGCTGAATTGCTAGGATCCTTTTGAACCTCCAGTCTGGGAGAATATTTATAGTCGACTGTTTGCATCATTGGAGGAACTGAGGATTTGCCTCTGAGGGTATGTCTATACTAGCCACTGGATCGGCGGGCAGCGATCGATCCAGTGGGGGTCAATTTATTGCGTCTAGTCTAGATGCGATAAATCGACCCCCGAGCACTCTCCCGTCGACTCCTGTACTCCACCGCTGCGAGAGGCGCAAGCAGAGTCGACGGGAGCGGCAGCAGTCGACTCACCGCAGTAAGTCGATCTAAGTACGTCGACTTCAGCTACAAGCAACAGAGGGTCCTGTGGCACCTTTAAGACTAACAGAAGTATTGGAACATGGGCTTTCGTGGGTGAATGCCCACTTCATCAGACGCAGGTGGTGGAGGTTTCCAGAGGCAGGTATAAATCAGTATGGAGATAACGAGGTTAGTTCAATCAGGGAGGGTGAGGTGCTCTGCTAGCAGTTGAGATGTGAACACCAAGGGAGGAGAAACTGCTTCTGTAGTTGGATAGCCATTCACAGTCTTTGTTTAATCCTGATCTGATGGTGTCAAATTTGCAAATGAACTGGAGCTCAGCAGTTTCTCTTTGGAGTCTGGTCCTGAAGTTTTTTTTGCTGTAAGATGGCTACCTTTACATCTGCTATTGTATGGCTAGGGAGGTTGAAGTGTTCTCCTACAGGTTTTTGTATATTGCGATTCCTGATATCTGACTTGTGTCCATTTATCCTCTTGCGTAGTGACTGTCCAGTTTGGCCAATGTACATAGCAGAGGGGCAGGTTGGATATTAGGAAACACTATTTCACTAGGAGGGTGGTGAAGCACTGGAATGCGTTACCTAGGGAGGTGGTGGAGTCTCCTTCCTTGGAGGTTTTTAAGGCCTGGCTTGACAAAGCCCTGGCTGGGATGATTTAGTTGGGAATTGGTCCTGCTTTGAGCAGGGGGTTGGACTAGATGACCTCTTGAGGTCCCTTCCAACCCTGATATTCTATGATTCTATGATTCTATGATTACTCAGAGAGCTGATTCAATTTTGCATATGTACAAGAAATAGGTTTTTCCATATTTAAAAAGAAAAGGGAAATTGGAGGAAGCTAGAGGTTTTTATATTAGGGTTTCTGCATTTGTTTTTATTTTTACTGTGTTTTTTTCAGGTCTGAATCCACTGCAGGTATAAATCGGGACAAATCCACTGATGTAAATGGAGATATTTGCTTAGGCTAGTGGTGAATTTGCTGTAGAAGGATGAATCTCTATACCACCCCTACCACCACCCCGCCTCAGGAGCCATAGATGTAGGGCCAGTGACCGAAAGCAGCAAGGTCAGAGGGCTTCTGTTTCCTGGGTGCTACGAGGCGCCCAGGCCCCTATCCCCGGTTCTGTTCCTGTGCTCAGCTACACACTGGCACTTAAGTCCTGGGTTCCTAGGCAGAGCACTCCCTATAGACAGCTTTCATTGTTAGGAAGCAAGAAAAGGGGAAGGGGGGGGCTGTTTACTCAGTCAAGCACCAACAATATGCTGTGTGCTCTTTTGGTGTCTACCTTTGTTTTCTAACTCTTTATCCAAAGTGCTTTGGTGGGAGTTTAATCCAAAACTAGAAATTCTGTTTTACACTAAAATGCTTTTTGGAAGTTAAATGTTTCTGTGCCTCTTAAAAAAAAAAAACAAAAACGCACACTAAATTCTTGTTGATGTTCTTTATGAGCTGGTGTCTTATGTTAGTAAGAAGCCTGAGAGAAACAGGTTGTGTCTGCCGCTTTGGTGGATTACTGATGAATATTGAAATGAACATGTTCGTTTTCTAGGTCTCTCTGCAGTTGCCTTTTTAAGTGCTAGTGGACAGTGTGGAGGGACAGCATTGGACACTGCAGTCTATTTGTCTGCGGAACAAGAGCAGCACTTGATAGCACATGCCTCCTGCAGTATGGTGCCAGTTATGTGCCTCATCCCCTGTCCTAAAGAACCCACCTCCAGAGTGAAAGTGACATTGACTCTCCATGTCCTGGTCAGTTTTTGGCACCCCTGTCAGCAATGGGGACCATTTGTGATTTGGACATCAGGAACTGAGACCATCAACTTGCTTTTCTCATAAGCTCCCAGATATTGTGTGATAACTTCTGTTCGCTACAGACTTAGTCTGGATTGGAATCGCTGACCTAGAAATGAGACTCAAACTCGCATCCAAGCTCCGGAGCCCTCCAGATCTCTTCCTCCAGCACTTCTTGTCACCTGCTGTTCCACTCTTTCCTGCTGCTGAGATCTTTCTCATAAGACCAACTTCTGTAGCAAGCATTGATAGTCCCCAGTAGTAATTAGCCTGCAAATTGTTCCCTTGGATTGATTTAATTCAAGCCTTCAAAGAGCTAAGGGCGGATGGGTTCACTTTACTGTAAGGAAGCTGGCATGACCAGCTGGCTTGTGCTGCTACGTACTGCACCTGTGTGTACTAAGCTGGGTGATGCTGTGCAGGTTCAGAGTGCCTGCTGAGCCATTCATTTTGAGATGTTGTGGATCGACTTCCTGAAACTGTCCCTTCGTGTAAATTGCCATCTCTGTGCTTCGGTCAGCCTTTCCCCCTAGCCTGGTCGATCAATTGATAATGGAGGCCTTTCACTGTTTAGGCCTGTTTCAGTGCTAGCAGTTGGTAGGTTTGTTTGTTTTTTTTAAAAAATGAACAAGTTAGTCTTCTCTCTCACTCCCACAGGGATACTCAGCCACTTCACAAAACCATGGTGTGGAGACAGTCGGTATGGCATACTGGCAGCATGCTTGGCAGAATCCTAAATCTGAGCTAGCTTCTGAGATCCAGTCCCCACCTCCTCCTAGGATTTGATCCAGCTACCGTTAGCTTCAATGAGAACTGGCTCAAGCCTGTAATGAGGGTTTTGGGCATCTGGCCAGGCCTTGGTTTGTTTCTCATTGGGTGTTCTTGGTTTGTGGTGGTGGAGTGGCTAGGGAGAGGCAGTGACTTATTGCTTCTTTCAGTTCCTTGCGCCAGCCTCAAATGTGAACTGGCAACAATAAGATGGGCTGGCGCTCTGCTCTGTGAGCGTTAGCGGCTTATATGTATATATTTTAAAATCTGTTCTAGGGGAATTAATGCTTTAGGGCTTCTAGGTGTTACTGTAATACAAATAAATACTAACCGGACACAGAGCCATTAGCTTCTAAGGTTGTCAATACGGCAGCTGGGAGCATGTCTTCCAGCCTGGGTAGACAGATGTGCACTAACTCTGCTTAAGCTAGCTTGCCAGAAGTAGCCGTCTGGACCTTGTGGCACAGGCGAGCCACAGAGCGGGACAGGCTGGTACCTGTGCCACTACGTCCCTGCTAGTGTTTTTAGTATGATAGCTTGAGCAGAGCTAGCATGTGTCTGTCTCCCCGGGCTGGCTATACTCTGTATTGTCGATGCCTTCCAACTTGGTATCAGCAGCAAATTTCACTAGCACATTGCTACTCTTTTGTGCCATGGTTATTAATAAAAATATTGAGTAAGATTGATCCCAAGACCGGACCCTGAGGACTCCACTAGTAACCTCCCTTCAGCATGATAGTTCAACTTTTAGTGTAACCCGTTGCCTTCTCCCCTTTAGCTAGTTCCTTATCTATCTTTCAAGTTTCATACTAATCCCCGTCTTCTCTAATTAAACAATTTCCCATGTGTCAAATGCTTTACTTGAAGTCCAAGTATATTAAATCTGCTGCATTTCCCTTATTTTAAAAGAATCAGATATTTTCTCAAAGGAGGAAATCAAATTAGTCTGACATGTTCTGCCTTTGGTAAACCTTTGTTGCATTACGTTCCCTTTACCTCCAGGAACTTAATGATTCTTTCCTTCACAATTTGTTTTTAAGTTTTGCGTACTAGTGAGGTCAGACTAACCGGTCTAATTGCCCAGATCTTTTTTTTGTTTTGTTTTGTTTTCCTTTCTTAAATATAGGTATGACATTAGCTATTCTCCAGACATATGGTACTACCCCCCAAATAGCTAGACTTATTACAATCCATGTTCCGGACAAGCAATCTCATGTGCCAGTTCTTTCAATATTCTGGGATGGAAATTATCAGGTTCCCATGACTTGAGCACCTTAAGCTCTTTAAGTTTTTTTTTCCTTCCACCTCAGATGTGGTACCTTCCATTTCTATACCCTCACTTCCATCAGCCATCCTGTCTTTCATACCCATGTTCCATATTATCGCCCTTATTGAAAACAGAGGTAAAGTATTCATTTAGTTTTGGGGCCATACCTAGTTCATCTTTAAACTCCTTCCCATCCACACTGTATAGCAGCCTAATCTCATCCTTCTTTATTCTTATTATTTATATAACTTAAAAAAAAAAACCCTCTTACGTATTTTAACTTCCTTGGCGAGAGTTAATTCAGCTTGACTTTTAGCAATTCTCACTTTATTCCTCCATTTTCTAACCTCCATGACGTAGCTTTCTTTGTGGATCAGTCCCTTTTTCCATTCCCTATAGGCTCTCTGCTTACACCTACTAACCTTTTTGAGGAGGCTATTCATCCAGCTGGGCCTGGAGCCTTTTCCTACAAGTTTTGCCCCTTGCATGGGATGCAAATGGCAGATGGACTTTCTTCAAATCAGCGATTCAAAAGCTAAGTTTCCCCCACATTTAAGTCCTTGAGCTCTTCAGGCCAGTTAACTTTAACTTTAACTTCCTTTAAAACCCTTGAAATTTAAAACCGTAGTTGTTACCTGATTTTGGTGGTTCTTCCATTTAATTTAAACTAAAGCAGCTCTTGATCACTCAATCCAAGATTATTTCCTACTACCAACTCTTCTATGATGTCCTCACTACTTATCAAAAAGTCCACCTCTTGTTGGTTTGGTGGTCTGATAAAGAAAACTCTTATATCATATCCAGGAAAAACTAGACCCCATCTGTATTAGTAGCATTTATTCTCCAATGTCTGTCTGGGAAGTAAGTCTCCCATCATGACACAATTCCCAAATGTATTTATCTCTCTAATGTTATTGAAAAGATCTCTATCCATATCTGAGTCTGACTGTTGGAGGTCTGGAGGAGACCCAAACACTTGCCTAATACAGCCTCTCTTGCAGTCCTTCCCCAAAGTGATTTTGATCCAAACAGGTTTTTTTGTTCATGCTGTCGCTTCTTATCTCTTTACAATTTACTGCTTCCTTGGTGCACAGTACTACCCTACCACCTTGGCCTTTTTTCCTCTCTCTCCTAAATAGCTCTTACCCTTGAATACCTCTAGTCCAGGGGTGGGCAAACTATTACACCCGGGATTGCTGCCCCCTGTGGCACCACGGGGCTAAGGCAGGCTCGCACCACTCCTGGAAGCGGCCAGCACCACGTCCCTGCGGCCCCTGAGGGAGTGGGGGGCAGAGGGCTCTGTGCCCTGCCCTTGCCTTCAGGCACCGTCCTCTGCAGCTCCCATTGGCTGGGAATGGGGAACCGTGTCCAATGGGAGCTTTGGGGGTGGTGCCTGCAGGCAAGGGCAGTGCGTGGAGCCCTCTGCTCCCACCCCCAGGGGCCGTAGGGGCATGGTGCCGGCCGCTTCCAGGAGTGGCGCAGGGCCAAGGCAGGCAGGGAGCCTGCCTTAGCCCCGCTGCATGCCACTGCCATCCCAGAGCTGCTCAAGGTAAGCGGTGCTGAGCAGAGCCCGCACCCCAACACCCTGCCCTGAGCCCCCTGCGCACTCTGCCCGCACCCCAACACCCTGCACTGAGCCCCCAACCCCCTACCCTGAGCCCCCTCGTATGCTCTGCATCCCTCCTGCATGCCAACCTGTTGCCCTGAGCCCCTTCCTGCACACCGCACGCCCCCCACACCCCACACTCCCTCCCACACCTCAACCCCCTGCCCCAGCCCTACATTCATGGCCCTGCATGCAATTTCCCCACCTAGATGTGGCCCTCAGGCCAAAAAGTTTGCCCACCCCTGCTCTAGTCCATTCATAAATGATATTCCACCATGTTTCTGTCATTCCTGTAATATCTGGTTTGACCTCCTGCATCAGTAGTTCAAGTTCTTCCATTTTATTGCCCAGATTCCTTGCATTCATGTACAAGCTCTTCAGTTGTTTTTCTCAGCTCACATCCAGTTTTCTACCTGGATTAGGTATAGTCCTTTACTAATGGTAACATCTACCTGACTGCTACTCAAATCAGTATTTGTACTTTTTCACCTTGCTGTCCATACTCTCACCTTCTGATATTCCTTTATCTCTTAGTATATCTTCATTTAGCTGAATTTTACTGCTGTGTATTGAAGCCAAATGTGGAGATTTGTCAAGGTCTCTCCCAACTTTCTCCCCTTGTCTCCTTATCAATCATGCCAGCTTTGATCCCAGAAGGTTAATACTCCATGTACTCAAGTGAAGTCCATCAACTGAGGAATGTCTTCTTTCTGTGAATGTCTCCCAGTGGTCGATCATCCCAAAACCTTCCTCGCAGCACCAATCCTTGAATCACCTGTTCATCTTCATTAACTTGTCCCTTCTTCTCTAGGGACCAAAAGTATTCTGCTGAAAATCATCTGAGCTTTCACTTTAAGTGTCTTACCCAGCTTAGCAAAGTCACTCTTTATCCATTCCAGTGAGAATCTAGCAGTGTCATTCGTTCCAACCTGCAGCACAGCTCAATGGATTTTTTTCCCCTGCTCTCCTCGGGATCCTTTTCAGCCTCATGTCCACATCTCATAGCTTTGCTCCTCTCAGACAGCACGCTCTTCTGTTCTCTGGATAGGTTCTGGTATGACAAGCCTGTTGATTCTGTTGACTATGGAATCCCTGATCACATAAGCCTGTCTTCTTTTCCCCTCCTTGTGTTGGTATGAATCTCTTATGTTCTCTCTCACAGTCCCCAGTACCTCATCCCCATATTTCCCCCTAGGCTCCAGTCCTTGATATCTCCATCTCTTCCTCTCTCCTGCAGGGACTGGCGTCACCCTATCTTCTGCCTGCTTCTCCTTCTTGTTCCTCAGTGCAGCAGAGAATTAATAGACTTTTAAGGCTGGAAGAGACCTTTATGATCATAGTCTGACCTCCTGCATGACATAAGTCCATAGAACTTCACCCATTAACTCTTGCATCAAGCTCATAACTTTTGGCTGAGCATATCTGTTAGACATCGAATCTTGACTTAGACTGAAAATGATGGAGAATCTACCACATCCCTTGGTATGTTCCACTAGTTAATTATCCTCGCTGTTAAATGTGCACCTTATTTCTAGTCTAAATGTATCTGACTTCAGCTTCCACGCGTTTGATCTTGGTATGTCTTTGTCTGCTAGATTAGAGAACCCTTTGCTCTCATATCTTCTCCATGTGTAGGTCCTTCCCTATACTGGGGAGTGAAATGTTTGGCTATTTGGGTGTGGAGGGACATAGTGAAGTGTGACATATCTTACTAGTCATTTTCTGTCCCTGACAAGCCAGTGTCTTATTGGACCTTTTAAATCATATCCCCCTTCACACCCATCAACAGTATCTTTGAATTTTGCCATGACTTATTGTACTAGCTGCATTCTCAAACTTCTAGAGCTAAAACCAATGCCTCTTACCATCTGAAAGTAGCTTGTACTCCATCTTACAAATGGCAGGAAAACATTAATCTTGAACTCCGTCAATTGAAATCTCCACTACTAAAACTGCCTGGTGAAAGACTGTTGCAGAATTGTTTAGTGGGCAGTCCAGTACAAATGTTCTAAAGACAATAAACTTCACCAAGCTCCTGGCCTGGTCAGTTTCTCAGAATAAGAGTTTCAATCAGTGTGGCTGTAATATAGTTTTACAGGATTTATAGAACTGCTATGAAAGCGTTCTGGACTAAATTGTGGACTTTAACCATTGGCCTGGGAATATTTGTAGAGTTACTTTTTAAAAATAGCTTGTTCTGGACACTTCATTTAAAGTATTACTTTAAAAAAAAAAAAAAAAAGTTTGCTGATACCATGCTGCAATGAAACCCTTTTTAAAATGTAACTTTTCATGCTATTTTATCTCCAATATGGACTAAGTGGTGGGGTTTTTTTGTTTTTTTGTTTGTTTGTTTGTTTTTTTTAAAGAAGCTAACCGCATTTGTGGTAGACTTATGAAAACTTTTTTTAAAAGTATCAGATGAAAAAAACCTTCAATATTTCCTGAACTTTTTAATTAAGGTTGTACAAAATCCCTACTGAACTGTTACCATGGACATTTTGCACATAGTATTTTTTTTAGTTTTTATCTTGTTAAATGTGTAACTTGATGTTCTGTGTGATGTGTGCCAAAAAATATTTGGGATGTTCAAAGCAGCTGAGATAACCCTGCTGTTGGAAACTTAACTAATGCATTTCCTGACTAATGTTGCAGTGTGTTTTTTTTTAAAAAAAAAAAAAAAAAAAAAATCCAGCTAATGTTGCCTTAATATAGATGTCTTGCACTTAATTTCCTAAACTGCCTTTAAAGGGAGAGAAGAAACTGACATAGGAAGTGATTCCTGGAGCCAGTCCAACAAATCCTTCATACTTGTATGAAGTACATGTTCCTTTAACTGAACCATTAGTACGCATTCAATTAATAGAGCCAAGTGTTTACAAGAACTGTTCTGTTGTTGCCATACAGTCAGCTGGGGAGCAGGCTGGGGACTCCTTCCCTCTCAGGACACGGGAAATTAAGGATTGGCCATGTGGATCCCCTCCCCAGCTGAGAAGATTGTCCAACAATTGCCTGGGGTCCTGCTCCTTAGTCATGTATTTAAAACATACTTGCCAAATTCTGTCCATCCCAGTGCATTTCCTGAGCAGGCTTGCGAAGTGAGGAATTCTGGGCACTTATTCTTAGTTGCCTGTAGACTTCAAATGTGGTTGTCTGACAAGAAAATGTGGTTTTCCTGTCATTTGAGAGAATGAGACCACAGCCCAAGGAAACTAAAATGGAATATTGTTGCTGTTGCAATAGTCTGAAGATCTTGTTCTGACACAATAGTTGAACAGGTTTCTTAAGTCGTTTTAAGTGTGTGTTCTCAGATATAAAACTGAAATGCTGCTGCTCCCTCCAGTTTGAGACAACCTTAATCCTGCGCCCTGACAGCCACCTTAGCGCAAGGGCCAATGGAAGAGCACAATATTGTTCCCCTCCCTTAACCTCTTCCATCCAGTAGCAAGTACTTCCTGGATCAGTGGTGCTGCCCAGAGCACAGTGAGGGGGCATATGAATGATGCTGACTTGGGATTGTGGTAGGCACAGGGAACACAGCATGTTTGAGAGGGATACGGTACTGATCTTCCTCTTCCCTACTGCCATCCCTACAGGGGCAGATTCCAGTTTGTATGGGAAGTGTCATCTTCATCCTGGGTTTCCAGGTTTTGCAACACTTAGTTTTGGGCGCTACACTGTAATACCCTTGCAGGACATGGCAAGCACAGGGCAGTGCTGAGTGGCTTTGGCCTCTGTGCTTCCAAAGGGGTTTTGTTTGTGAATTTCCCTTGGTTTTTGAGAAAGTGGGAGTAACGAGGGGGGCAAAGTTGAGGGACAATTTTGGGAAGGTGGGGGAAGCTTCCTGGGCATTGCTCACAGCCCCTCAGCTACCAGCGGGAGGCAGCACCAGGGGATAAGAGTAGTCCATAACTGGCTTACCCCTATGTGTGCCCAGCAAATCCGTATGTTTTAGACTTGCTGTTGATCGCCTACACTAGATGAGCTCAGGGCATCCCAGTGATTTGACATCTCTGTAGATACTGGCCATAGTTTTAGGCTGGGTACACAGCCCATGTGCACAAAACTACTCTCCGGAATCTGCCTAGACGGGGACTTGAACTCATGGTCATTGGGACTGCATTTTGGTGCCACCCTCCCTAAGCCATCAGCTGAGTGGAGGTGTCTCATTGAGCCTCTTCCTTGAGGACCCAGAGCTCAGTTTCCACAGTTTCTGCCTGGTCTCAGTATCATGTGACTGAGAATGGAGCATGTTTCTTCTCTGCTACCCACCCCAGTTTCAGTGCATTGTGCCAGATTCTAGAGCACTAGAAAATTTAAAAGTAGGTCATTTGGGGGAGAAACTTCTTTCAGGAGCACTTTGACCAAACAGACCCCAATGTGCACCACTCACACAACCCAGGTCTATCAACTGGCACAGGAATTGTTGGCCCGTCTGAGTACACCTGCGGATTTTAGGCACTTTGTTTAGAGCCACCTCTTGAGAAACCTCCGCTCAACCTTACCCCGGTGCGGGAAGGGCTCCCAGTAACATACCGGGGAAGACAGGGACTCCAGTGGTTAAAAGTCTAGCTCTGCATGTCTGTGCACTGTTCCTTGTTGCAGATTTGATTTGGACATAACGGCTGGGATTGCCTTTCTCTGCTCTAAGCTTTGTCCTAGCATTTCCGGTCTTCTGCAAAGCCTCCAAGAAGAATCTTCTCCTTGGAAAAAAGACTCCAGTCACAGCGTGATTAAGTCCATCACTGCAGCCAAGGTTAAGGCCATTTTGGTCTGCAAGTTGCAAAGTGTTTCGTGATCTCCTAAAACTGAAATCACATTTAGCGACAAGTTTCCAAGTGCGGCTGTTCCTGAGTTACCTATGGCAGGAGGGGGAAGTGTTTCACACGAAGAAAAAACAAATCCCTCCTTGGGGGCATTGTAAAACTTAATTCATTACTGTTTGTAAATGGCTTTGCAATCCTCAGATGCAACATACTACTGAAGTTATATCTGCTTATTGGCTTCCCTTAGTCGTAGCATGCTCTGACATGACCCTTTTACTGATTTCACATCACAGTATCCAGGAACTTATCTACATTAGGAATATCCTGATTTCTGCAGCCTGGACAAAGGGCAATTGTCTTCTGCCTTGCCCCAACAGTGATTTGAGACTGAACTCATGTTGTAAAACACTTTGAAATTCCTTTTGAAGGTTGCTTTACGCAGTTGTAGGTTAGCATAATGTTAGAGTATGCTTTATCTCGTAGCCTATTCTACTGGACGCTGTCATATGTAGGATACAGGTGAGACTTCCAGCTACAACCATCTGAGTGGGTCATTGCAGTTACAGTGCACTGAAATCTTCCCAACCCATCCCTTATTTTAATTGTAAATGGAAGGAGAGTTCACTTGCAGGGGTGCAGAGTGAAGTGTTACCAGCTAACATAGGGCTGAACTCCTTGTAGAGATGCTGTGCCAGGAAAGTCTCTGAACGTCGGCCTGGGAACCTAGCCAGTTTCCATTCGATCTGGAGTCCGTGGAGTGTGGGTGGAGAGGAGAGGGCTTTCTGCAGCAGCCACTTTACTTCTCTGTGCATTACTAAAGAAGCAGCGCAACTAGCCTGCAGCAGAAAGTCCCAGAGAATATAAAATCAGAGCTGAATTTTGTGTGTGTATTTAGCATTCTACTATAGTCCGGTCACTTACCCATCCTAATACCTCCCTCTAAGGCAGGCGTTCTCAACCTTTTTCTCTCTTAATCCTTCCTCCCCCCCTCCCCCCCCCCGAACGTACTATTAAAAACTCCATGGCCCATCTCTGCCACAACAACTGTTTTTCTGCATATAAAAGCCAGGGCCAGCATTAGGGGATAGCAAGCAGGGCAACTGCCCAGGCCCCATGACACATGGGGCCCCCAAAGCTAAGTTGCTCAGGCTTCAGCCCTGGGTGGCGGGGCTCAGGGCCCCGGGCTTTAGCCCTATGCGGTGGGGCTTAAGCTTTCTGCCCTGGGCCTCAGCAAATCTAAAGCTGTCTATGCTTGGTGACCCCCCTGAAACTTGCTTGTGGCCCCCCCAGGGGGCCCTGGACCCCTGGTTGAGAACCACTGCTCCAAGGAATGCATTTGTGCAAGTGAGAAGGCAGGTAAAGTGGCCAGATGTATTTGGTGGTCACTTTACCTGCCTTCTCACTTGCACAAATGCGTTCCTTCTCTGTGCCTTTTTCTCCCAGCTGTGGGAAGGGCTGGGTGTGTGTTTGGGGGTGGGGGATTCTTGTTGCTTTATAGCTTGTAACGCAGAGCAGAAATAGTTTTCCTACTGCACAGTTGAGGGCGGTGCTCCCCCTTGATGTGGGTAGAGAGGTTGAGCAATACAGCCTGGAGGCTCTGATTCAACCATTTGCTCACTCGTCTAATTATTGTGACCCTTCCAATTTTCTTATCCATACCATCGGTGTCTTTAAAAAAGATTAAGAGAATTTAGCTTTAAAACGAACACAAAGCCCTGCAAATGAAATTCTAGCTGTTTCCTAATTTGATGCCCATGTGACTGTATGGGAGCCAGAGTTGGGCTGACAGGAGGATTTAGGAAACGATGAAACTTTACTAACATACTCTGTAGCAGCTCTGGAGAGGGGAGGGACCTGTAGTTGAACAGGCCCTGCTGAAGGAGGATGTCTTAGGGGTGCCTATGTGGTAGTGGCATTTTTTTTGCAAGTTACATTCTTACTTTTTTTTTTTTTTTGGGTCACTGGGGTACAGGGGACGTCTAAATTTTAATGTTCTTTCTAGATTGCAGGAAAATTCTTACATTAAAGTTAACAAAATGCTTTCTCTGAGCTGTATTGCCCCTGCTCACTGAGGGGGGAATCACTCAACACACCACCTCCCTGGAGATGCTCTGCCCATTTTGCATGTAGGCTTATGCAGCCCAAACTGTCCACAAGCAGAACATGAGCATGACGGTCTCTGTTCTAACTTTGTTCTCAGGAGCTCATCACTTTCCAAACCCTTCGCATTTCCAGGCATGTGGGTGAAACTTTGGGAAGCTTGAGCAAAAAAAGTTGTTGTGTATGTGACGGGTTGGATCACAGAAACCCCCTTGGGAGCTGCCACCCGATGTGCAAAGACTACCCCTGCTCCTGTTTTCCCTGCCAGCTCAGGACTCCAGCACCCTGTCTTGCTGAGCCAGACACTCCCGTCTGCTTCAACACAGACCCAGGGTCTGAATCACTTGTCCCAAAGCTGCAAGTTTACCTGAAAACAGCTCACAGAAGTGTGCTTGTCTTTAGCACTCAGATGCCCAACTCCCAATGGGGTCTAAACCCAGATAAATCCGTTTTACCCTGCATAAAGCTTATGCAGAGCAAACTCATAAATTGTTCGCTCTCTATAACACTGATAGAGAGATATGCACAGTTGTTTGCTCCCCCAGGTATTAATACATACTCTGAGTAAATTACTAAATAGAAAGTGATTTTATTAAATACAGACAGTAGGATTTAAGTGGTTCCAAGTAGTAACAGACAGAACAAAGTAAGTCACCAAGTAAAATAAAATGAAATGCGCAGATCTGTCTAATCAAACTAAATACAGATAATCTCACCCTCAGAGATGCTTCAGTAAGTTTTTCTCAGACTGGACATCTTCCAGGCCTGGGCACAATTCTTTCCCCTGGTACAGTTCTTGTTCCAGCTCACGTGATAGCTAGGGGATTCTTCATGATGGCTCCTCTCTCTCCTTTGTTCTGTTCCACCCCTTTATATATCTTTTGCATAAGGCGGGAACCCTTTGTCCCTCTGGGTTTCCACCCCCCCTCACTGGAAAAGCACCAGGTTAAAGATGGATTCCAGTTCAGGTGACATGATCACATGTCACTGCAAGACTTCATTGCCCACTTGCCAGCACACACATATACAGGAAGACTTACAGGTAAAACACAGCCATCTGCAGTCAATTGTCCTGGTTAATGGGAGTCATCAAGATTCCAAACCACCATTAATGGCCCACACTTTGCATAATTACAATAGGTCCTCAGAGTTATATTTCATATTTCTAGTTTCAGATACAAGAGTGGTACATTTATACAAATAGGATGATCACACTCAGTAGATTATAAGCTTTGTAATGATACCTTACAAGAGACCTTTTGCATGAAACATATTTCAGTTACGTTATATTCACTTATTACCATATTTTTCTAAAACTATCCCAGTTACATTATATTCACTTATTATCATGTTTTTATGAAACCATATAGACTGCACAACGTCACAGTGTAAGTATGATGGGAGGGGGGAGACAATAGGCACTCATTTAACAGCCCCCCAGTTAGAATGACTGGAGTTGGCCAACAGAAACTTGGCAGGGAAATCACCCTTGTTGAGGAGAGATGCAGTTGAAACTTCAGGTGAAAATTTGGTTTTGACTTGACATTGTGTGAACCTTTCAGAACTGTGTTCTGTGTGCGTGTGGTTCATTTTATGCAACTTTCTCACCCAAACTTAAATTTTCAACAGTGAATGGAGGGGGGAGAAATCTCTCAAAGATTGAGATGCTTTTAAGGGACCATTCAGAAAGTGCCAAGCACTCGCCTTCTGAAAATCAAACACCTTTCAGGTGTTTCAAGTTGGATCCTCAAGAATCAAGTCTAAAATCACTATTCACTTTTGAAAACCTAAACCTGAGCTTTTAATGTACACAGCTAAGGAAAGTAACTTAGCTGTACAGTGAAACTTAATGAGGAAGGTGTCCAACAAAAGAGCTACAGCTTGCTCCTCCTTACTCCGCTAGCCCTAGGTAATCGAACAAACATCTGGATTTTGGCATTTTTTTGGAAGGCTATTTATGTATTATGTGGGCTCAGAGTAGCGTGGTATGAAGGCTTTTATCAACATTAGACACGCAGGTTAAGTAACTTGTCCAAATTCATACAGTGAGTCAGTGGCAGAGCTGAGAATAGACTCCAGATTCCATTTCTTGGTTCGTACCTTTCCCGCAACACTGTCCTTCCTATGCTTACGTATCCTGGAACCTGCTTCTTATAACTCGTGTGAGAATCATCTGCTGTTGTTTTCATGGGGGAGTTTGCTTGTTCGTGACAAATGTAACTTAATTAAAACAGGTTAGGTTGGTTCTAGGAGCTAAAGTGCTAGTTGTTGAGTTCAAATCCTTGTGGGTTAAAAGTGAAACCAGCATGGTGTTCTTGGCTGGTTCCCCGGGTTAGTGACATGAAGAAATCTCTACTGATGGTCTGCTGAAGGGGACGCTCCGGACAGCGGTGCATTGGCAGAGCTGTGTGATGGGAGCTAAGGATTTGTCTACACTACGCAGCTTTTAGTGACAAGGCTGTGTCAACACAGCCTTGTCGCTAAAAGTCAGCGTGTGTAAACGCTCTGTCGGTATTTTGTCGGCACTTTTGCCGACGCAATACTTCCAGCCCCGCGAGCGGCGTTAGCTTTGTCGGCAGGAGAGCGCTCCTGCCGACAAAGCCGCATTCACACTGCCGCTTGCGTCGGCAAAACTTTTGTCTTTGGCGGGGGGGCTTTTTTAAGTACCCGTGAAAAACAAAAGTTTTGTTGACCACGTCGTATTGTAGACAAACCCTAATTTGTAGAGCATCTCCCTGCACCGTGCCTGATTTAGCCCTGGGCCTTGGCTCATTGTGAAACACTTCAGCTTGTAATGTCTTTAAACAATGCCCATCTTTATATTTTGCTTGACAAGCTGATTATGAGGAAAGGAAACCTTGCAGCTGAGCACCTTTTGGTGTTTGCTTTGCTTGTGTTGGCTGTTATATTAGGAATAGAAGCCAACTCAAAGGGAGGAGGTGACACTGTTTTATGTCCCAGCCCTAGTGTGGGATGTAATCAGAAATTGTGAATGTTGCTATAACGCAGCCATACTACCTCAGGCTGTGATCTTATCTGAGCTCACAAGTTGTAAAGACTGTGCCATGTCAGTACTTGGGGTGAGAGACATCTCAAGAACCACTAGGTGCTGCAAGAAGAGGTATATAAGATTTGGAGGGGAAAGCATCAATCAGTACCGAATGAGTGCCTCAACCTGAGGCAGGCTGGCTGGCTAAATATGTGCTAGAACTGCATCTTAGCTTCTGGTCTAGATAAGGCCAAAGTGAGATGAGATGAGCTATTGTTCCAGGCTGTCTGCAGATTTGAAGATGATACTATGTCAGTTTACACCCTTTTTGCATTTAAGAAGCTTTTCTTAGCAACTGTAAAGGCAAACGCTTTGCTCAAAAATGAAAGCTAGAAGATCCTGGAACCCAATTCCACAAGTACTGTAGTCTGACAGAGTTGTCAATTGCAGAATTGCATAGTACACAGAGCCATGACACTAATAACCGGTTTCCAATTAATGTGATTATCTGTGTTTCTCTATATAATGTTAAGTTGTCTTTTTTTAAAATGTTTTGTTGCATTTTATTTCTAGCATCCAGCGAGCTGCATTGGTGGTTTTGGAAAATTACTACAGAGATTTCACCATCTATAACCCGAGCTTGTTAATGGCCTCCAAGTCTCGCGCAGCCAAACACATGGCTGGCCTGAAAGTCTACAATGTGGATGGTAGGTGAGGGTGGAATAGTAGCTGAGAATTGATGTGTGGGGTGGAGAAGAGCAGGACTTGTTATCCTTTGTTCCAGGCACATGCCTACCTTCTCACCATCCAAAATTCTTGTCAGAAATCCTCCTACCACTACTGAGTCCATTGGTCCCAAATCACTTCAGACTTATAAAGCACAATAGAACTTTGTCTTGACTAGGAAAAGTGGCCAAGTTTAGGTCAGGTTTAGCTAGTATGTATTAGCTAAGCCCAATTTAAATTTGATTGTACTTCCTACTCAACACAAAGCCTAGATGGGTATGGCACTTTATAGATAAATATAAGGACAGGGGCTTAGTGTCCTGCAAACCTTTGCAAGCTTAGGGCTTGTCTTCACAAGTTGTACCAATTTAAAGGGGTGTTTTTTCAATAGATGTAGTTAAACCATTGTGAGGCCCTGTGTGGCCCCTCTGAACCTGAGTTAAACCAAACTTGAATCAATTCTTTGCTGATTGAATCTAAATAAGACAGGTTTAAACAAACCAAGGTTGTGTCAGGACACCCACAGCCTTAATAAAATCAGGTGTTCCAGTAATTGGGTAGCTTCAGTTCTATGGGGAAGCTTTTAAACTCAACATGCTGAAGCTAAAATACAAAGGAGAGGGGCTGTCCCAGGAAACACGGCCAACTTTAATTTCACAGGAGTTGGAAAAATCAGGGCTGTATTGTACATGTGTGGATTAGCACTGAAAGGTTTTGCAGCAGGGTGTGTTCAGAGGGGATTTGACTTTGCAGAGAGCGACTGTTTTTCACGTGCAACAGGAATGTGGGAGATGAATCTAAGACTTCTGCCCTGTCTTTCGCACATGGCTTATATCTTGCTTTGCGTTGCTCGGTGCCCCCAAAGGGTTCAGAGGCTGTGTGGATGCTTCTCTAAACCTCCTCTGAACCTTTAGAGACAACAAAAATTGGACCTGGAAATGTTGCCAGAGCAGCTTCCTCTAGTGAGACCTGATGCTGATTAGGGGGGCAGAATCCCGGAGAGGAGCAGCTTTGTTTTGTAGCACTTCTGGTCCTGGCTAGTGCAGGAAGTGCGGGGTGTGTGAAATAGTAAGTAACATCAGTAATAAGGGATGTAAGCTAGCATATTCTGTTGTAGAAATGGGCAATGTTTGTGTGTATGTGGGAGGGGGTCTTGGAAAAAAATAAACCATTTTGACCAGGTGGAAACCTTCTCTTTCATTCTGGTCATGGGTTAGTGTCAGGGAGAACTTACTGGTCTGGAAGGTATTTCCAAATTTGATCCCGCCAAAGTGTTCCCAGCCTTTTCAGGTTGTAAGGCATTAGGCTTATTTAATGTCACGTTGTTCCAATTACCATCTCTTCTAGTGCAGTTGCAGCATAACTGAGAGTTGGCAGGGCACAGCTGCTGCAGGAAGAGGCTAATGATACAGACCATTGGAAAGTTGGGACTCCAAACTTTCAGAGGAAAAATCAGTGATTTTTCTAGCACTAGCAGTCTGTGAGCTAGCATAGTTTAAAATCCTGTCAGAACTCAAGTAGACAAAAGCAAGCTAGGGATCTGGATGGGATGCTTTTTCAGTTCCAAAATCTTTGACTGGCAAGGCTAGAAACAAGTGCTTCATGACACTGGATAGGAGGAACTCCCAACTTTCCAGTAGCATAAAGCATTTATATGTGGCACTAGTGGCTTCTAACACAGGATCTTACAATAATTGTCAATTCCTTGGTCTCTCAGTACTTCTTGGCTTTATTGCCATAATGAATATAGCAGGACTTTAGCCATTGTAATATACTGTGCAATCCCAGAGTTTGCAGAGCTTTTGGATAGCTTCTCTTGCTGTGCCGCAGGGTTTTTTTAATGCACGCTGAACTCAGTGGCATAGAAGCATATCCTTTAGAAGAATTCCTGTGGATTTACTAAGTGGACTGTGTAGCTCTAGCCAGGACCCTCTTGGCAGTGGAACAATCTGTCTTGCATGCTCTCCGCGTGAGAGGACAGTAATGCTGTTAAGACCTCTAATTTGTTGGCAGCCTTTGAGTTTGGTGTTACAGCAGCGGGGGGGGTGTGAAGGAGGAGGTCTTGCTTAAGTCCCTATTGTGCTGGCAAAATGGGAGCTTGCCCAAAGGCTGTATTTTCATCACCATGCGTGATGAATCAGACAATTAATAATTCTAAACCAAACTGGAACTGCGCCTCTCCTAAGCCGTACCACTACACATCGAGGCTGTCAAATGAAATCTAAAGTGTTTACTCTGGAGAAGCTGTTTGTTTGAATTCCTAGACTATCCATCATTAATCATCAAACTTATTTCTTGGAAACCATGTTCTTTTTAAGAAAAAAGCAGCCCTTATTGTGTGAGCAGAGCATTCTTGGGTTTGTCTACCCTACAGAATTGATAATGCTTAAACACAGCCAGTTTAATGGCGTAGACTGGCTCTTAAAGCATAGTTACAGTCAGAAAAGTGGCTCTTAAAAATGTATACATTTTGGGGGTTGTTTTATATGTCTTTCTCTGACTCTGATGTGCTCTGTTCATCAAATGACAACACTTTTCCCTAACTCCTAGCGCTGCAGGCTGCATGTGGGATCACAGAACCTAGCTGGGCTGTTCCTGCCTTTTAAAGCATCAAATGATAGATACTTACTTGATATCGATGTGCAATGTAGAGCAGACTCCAGTTCCCTTTCCTAGAGCTGGGCTCTGCTAATAGGCATAAAAACTCTTGAGACAGATGTAACTTTCAGACCCACAGAGAACCAGTACGGAGCCCAGAGTTACATTCTGCAGAGTCACTTCTCTCTAACAGTAACTGCATTTTTTAAAGTGTCTGTCTTTTGTCTAAAGATGATGCCACTGCCCAGACATCCCAGCATAGCTCTGTGTTTTCCTGTGTGTGGCTGTTGTCTCCATGTCTCTTGATGTTCTTCTTTTCTGTCTGTCTTTCTCCCCCTCCCAACTCCTCTTGTGCTCTCTCATTGTCTTGTTGCTGAAATGTGATGTGTTCCAGCTGCCCTTGTAGCCAAACTGAAAATGTATATAGCGGATGGTAAGTAACATCCTTAGCACTCTGTCTCCTAGTTTGTGTAGTCCAGGGGTTGGCAACCTTTCAGAAGTGGTGAGCCGAGTCTTCATTTATTCACTCTAATTTAAGGTTTCGCGTGCCAGTAATATATTTTAACGTTTTTAGAAGGTCTCTTTCTATAAGTCTATAATATATAACTAAACTGTATGTAAAGTAAATAAGGTTTTTAAAATGTTTAAGAAGCTTCATTTAAAATTAAATTAAAATGCAGAGCCCCCCGGACCGGTGGCCAGGACCCGGGCAGTGTAAGTGCCACTGAAAATCAGCTCGCGTGCCGCCTTCGGTACCCCTGGTGTAGTCAGTCACTGTAACTGTTTGGCTACTTCATCCCCTCTGAATTCTCTCTCCCATCTCCACTGACTGCAGCAGTTGAAGTGGACAGGAAATACTCCCTCCACATGCACGCTTCCCCAGGGGGAGTATCTGCAGGGAGGGTTTTTGACACCCCCACCCCACCCCCCCAGAGCATTGGGCAGGTACAGCCCCACTTGGCCCACCAATTGCCTGTGACAGGCACTCTTGGATTTTAAGCCTTTTCAACTCCCATTCTGCAACAGTAAACTCTTTCTCTTACTTCTGCTTCCCCTTGAAGGCCCAGGTAACAATGCTGCCGGCCAGTCCCGGGCCATGATCGCTGCTGCCGCCCGGCGCAGAGACTCCAGTCACAATGAGCTTTACTATGAAGAAGCAGACCACGATCGCAGAGTTAAAAAACGTCGAGCAAGGTAATGCTGTCTCCTTCACATTGCAGCGACTGTTTGCCCGCCACAGTCAGTTTGCTGGCGTGCTGGATTCTCTTAACTGTATCTGAACAGGTCGGTGGGCCCAATAAAAAAGAGGGGAATTGGGTTGAGAGGGTTTTGTTTAAGGGACTGAGTGTTTGGTATAAATAAAGTCCTTTATATTAAAAAGGTATAGGAAAAAAGAGACACCCAGGGGTGGCAATGGCTTGGGACAGGGAGTGCTTACAAATACATGTGTAAATGTTCCAGATCAGCTAACAGAATGTTATGGATTAGGGAAGGGTCCAGTGCTTGAGAAATCCATAATAGCTCAGTGCATGAAATCCCATTATTTCCCCAAGTAATCCAAGGGCTGAATCCATAGCACTGTCAGTGCCACCTGGTCTCTACAGGGAGGAATTCTCCCTCCTTCAGAAGTAGGTGAATGCAGCATTTGATATGGCAGTACAACACTTCTGCTTAAACGCTGTAGTCTTACTGTCCATCTGAACAGGTCTGGTAGAGGCAGGGACATGAGTAGCTGGATGTTTCTGCTGGAATGGTCCTCTGTGCGGACAAGTTCAGCGTGTTGATTACAGGGTGTTATTCGCCTTCAGAATTAACACCCGACTGAAGCTAACCTGGGTAGGCAGCTCCTCCGAGCTATTGTTTCAGGCAGGCCACCTGCAGCAGACTGACGTCCCTGAGCTGAGTCGCAGTTGGAAGGTTTCCGTTGTAACCAGAGGGACTAAACAAGTTGCCCTAACTGAGGGTTTAGAGTCAGCAGTGAAGTGCTGATATGATGTCTGTCTCATGCTAGCTCAGCCTGACCCCTTGCTGCTGGTCAGGCTTTCTCCAGTCTCTCAGCAAAAAGGGAAGCATGTGTCTCTGGGCTTCCACAGGCTTCCTTCTGTGCAATCTAGCAACTTGGGTCCTTTTCACCTACTCACTGAGCTCAGCTAGAGCAGCTCTCCTGGCTTAAAGACAAACCATCATTTAGTAGGAGATGCAGCCTGCTTGGCATATACATGGGGAATCTTTCTAAAAACATCAAAACCTAACTAAAAAGAGCTCTGAGGACCTCCTACTGTTTCCTGCACGTATCTATCTGAAGCGTTCTGTGTCTCTGGCTCGTCTCTGATATTTCTGTCTTCCTACACATGATCAGGCTGACAGTACAGCTTCTCTTTGCGTTAATATCTAAAGGTTTTATATGCAGGGCATTGTAGAAAAGTCATTATTAGTGACTTAGTTCCATTAATTTAATCCAATGTGAAACATGAGTATTTTACAATCTAACAGCTTTCCTTTAACTGCAGTGCTCTCTTTTACTCGTTAAACTCAGCTAGGGTAGCTTTTGAACATCCTCTGGCATCTGTTGCTTTGCTCCAGTGTGGTCTGAGTTTGTTTGCACAGCTGTGCTGAAACAGGGATGGTTCGCATAGGATGCATTCTTGGCTGCAAGTGCTCTGTGCTAGGACAGGGAACCCAACCCTTGCCGCATGCAGGGCCACTTGGGCAACCTGCCAGGAGCCTGAGGACTGCACCCCAGCTTGTATAAAATGGAATAGAGTGCAGGTCATGAACATGGAGAGGTGTGTGGAGACTATGGGTCCCAGTGTATTCAGTGCTCTATCTTGAGCCAAGCACCTTCCCCCAGATCAAACTTGGAGCAATGCATGCTGGGTCCACTACTCTCGTACCTCTGTATTCAATATGAGAGTAGCTGTGGGCCAAAGTTGCAACTGGAGGCAGGACTGTCTAGTGACCTGAACGCAAGACTGGGGCCAGGAACTCTTGGGTTTTAATCCTGGCTGTGTCACTGATGTGCTGGGTGACTTTTTGTGCAAGAAAAAGAAAACTCCAATTCACCTCCCCAGGCCTCTGTTTCCCTCTCTGCGGAAGGGGTTAAGTGACTTGCCTGACGTGTCACAGTGGGCCAGTGGCAGAGCCAGGAATAGAGTCCAGATCTCCTGATTCCCAAGCAATCTGTGCCCTAACTACAGGACCTTCCCGTCCTCCCTGGTGGTGAATCTGGCTTCCTCGTGTCTTTTTTGCAGGCTTGTGGTTGCAGTGGAAGAGGCTTTCACTCACATTAAACGTCTCCAGGCAGAGGAACAGCAGAAAGCTCCAGGTGAAGTGATGGATCCCCGTGAGGCAGCCCAGGCAATTTTCCCATCCATGGCGAGGGCTCTGCAGAAATACCTTCGCACCACCCGGCAGCAGCACTACCACAGCATGGAGAGCATCCTGCAGCACCTGTCCTTCTGCATCACCAACAACATGACGCCCAAGGTAATGCTGCCTTCAGCTTTAGAGCCAGAGAGCTGCAGGGGATGTGTATGTGAGGGAGAATGGGGGTCAGGCAGAGAGTAATGAGACTTGAGGGCTGCTATTGATGATACAGTTGGTACATTTCAGTCCCTTGCTTGTAACTTGGCTTTAGGTCTTGGAGTGAACTCTGATCCCACTGCCCCTTCTCCCGTCTGCCTTTTTAAGCTGTGAGCATCAATGAGCTGCGATCTCCGCAATTCTAACCAATCGAGTGGGGTCAGGCCTGGCTGATCCTTGGTTTGGAGACCTCCAAGGAAAGCACAGGTTGCTGCAGGAAGTGGTGTTAGCAATTCAGTAGGGAGCTCTCTAACTCTGTGCCCTAGGGTGGTGGGAGGGGTAGAGTGGGTGATTCAGGAAGGAGCAATTTTCCCACTGCCAGCGCTGACCTCAGAGGCGCAGCGTTGGGGGTGCTGTTCTTTGGATTGGATTTCTCCTCAAGGAGCTGCGGTTGCTAATGACTCCGTGGCACGTTGTGTGTGTGTGTGTGTGTGTGTGTGTATGAAAAGGAGTGCTAGTCTTCATGTCCTGGCCAAACCCCCAGTTCGTACGACTGCATTCTGCCTCCCTACATTTCCCTGCAGATGCAGCTGAATGATTATGCTTCGCTTCCTGCCCTCAGTTGCTGTGCAACTGTTAAATGGCTGCCACCGTCCTTTCCAGAGGGGGCTGCATTTGAGTGCTGGGTGAAGTGAGGCTTGGTGCTTTACATATAGTCCCCTTTGGGATGAAGGCCACTGCGGGAGTGCGAAAGCACTTACTATCTTACCCAGTATTAGTAACCATATGTGATAGTAGCAGAGACACTGTGGGCAGGACGGGCATTTAGGCTGGCTTTAAACACAGGGTCTGTTATGACCTAATACCAGCGTTGGAATCCCAGGGGGCTCTTGGCATGATGTGTGTTGACAGCAGAATTTGCCCCCTGAGTTTGCAGTGGGAACTTTAAAATACAACAATATCAAGTAAACTGCTTGAAGTGATGCTTGTTCTTCCAGGTGTCTGAGCTCAAGTACTTTCCTGCCAAGGACTGAGTGGGTCACGGAGACTGAAATCTCCTCCCACCGGGACAGGGGATTTCTCCAGGTCAAGGATAGGGCTTTTTTGGCAGTGAGTTGTATACATGGTGGAGGGGAAGTTGTGCCTTGCCCAGGCTCCTCCTTTCTGGAGAGAGAGGCCTCCGCTCTCCAGCGCTGTCGGACCTTTCCCTAGTGCTAAATTTATATTTAAAAGGCAATTTTGAAACTGGAAATTGGAGCCATAATTTTGTGAACTGTCTGGGATGAGATAAAGCAAATCTCTAGCTGTCACCTACTTGATCAGGTCCTAGGGGTAGGAAATGGCAGGAGGAGAGGAAGTTTTACCAAGTGTGCTAGCTGAAACAATTCGCTACAGGGAATATCTCTGTCTGCGGGGCTAAATCATGAGATTGAAAGAAAGTGTCAAGGCAGACCTGAGTCATGAGGGGGTGGAGTTACCCTGGCACCAATTCATTCTTTCTCTCTCTGTGTGTGTTTCTCTCTGTGTCTAGGCATTCCTGGAGCGTTACATCAATCCAGGCCCAACCCTCCAATATGACAGGGATCGCTGGTTCTCCAAGCAGTGGACACTCGTCAGTGAAGAAGCAGTCACAAGTGCATTAAGGGATGGTGTCATTTTTGTTCTCAAGTGCTTGGACTTCAGCCTTGTAATTAATGTGAAGAAAATCCCCTTCATCAAACTCTCGGAAGAGTTCATAGATCCCAAATCTCACAAATTTGTCCTTCGCTTGCAGTCTGAGACTTCGGTTTAGGGTGCGGGGCGGTGTTCTCTTCTTCTTCTGCTTTTGGGTTTTGTGTCCCCAATGCTGACTGAAACTGGCAGATGACAGACCAGTAATATTTGACCATCTGCACTTTATTTGGAAGGAGGGCCGGGGGTAATGGGTTGGGATATCTATCTAGAAAGTAATATCTTAAAAGCTCACAAGGCAACTTGGTTGAGTTAGCTCAGCCTTTAAGACAAAATGGTCCTCCTTGTTTTCCAGGCATATTGTAGACTGTGTGAACAAACACGGCCTTTATGTTTCCTTTGGAGCCCTGCCTTGCAGTGATCAGTAGTGTGTGTACATCTCCCTTACTCAGGCCTGACCTGGTCTCTGCGTCCTGCACGTGTAGATTTCTATGGGGAAGCAGCTTTTTCTCATGTATAGAAGTCTGCGTATGAGGGAGAATTTGCAGTTCCCCTCTGCTCAGGAAGGAGAGCGTGGTGGGTGGGGAGAGAATTGATAGTTGTTTGTAAACCAGGCTGTCTTGTGGTTGAAGAGCCCTTCCCCCTCCAGGGCTGCTCTTCTCCAGTAGCACTGGACCCCTGTGAACCAGGAGGTAGCAGGGGTGGGTTTTGCCATCTGTTTCCTTCAGTCTCTTCAGTTGCTTGTATTGCGGATCAGTGTACGGGCACTGCTCATTTTGCAGCTGTTTGAATTATTACCAGTTGTTTTAATGAGACGTCAGGGGATTTGTGCATGGTGCAACTCTCCCCCTCGGCCCCTTGATCTCTAATCCCTGCCCCACTAATTTGAATGTCCCATGCTCGCTCTCCTCTCTGCCCCCCTTGCAGCTTTCTGAATGTGTTTCTCTAGCAACAGCTCCTGGGGTCAGTTGTGTTATCACCTCCTCCCCACCCCCCTCTCACAATGTATTTGCACAGTTACAGCCTGGCTGAGTAAACGTTCTCCTAGGAGGTGTGTGGAGTTTACCTAACCCTGACAGCCTGGTCCCAAACAAAGGGAGCATGCGCAGGAATGTCGGTATCATACTCTAGAAGGGCTTCAAGTGCATCTCGAAGGAAGGGGGAACACTTAACCCCTGTCCTCACAGGGCCCAGAGAGAGTGAGAGCAGGGGAAGGGCAGACCTTGGCTGACACATGTGGTTGAGTGCCATAGTTCTTTAAGACAGTATATATAAATGCACTATAGTATGTTCATCCCACCCAACCCCGCTGTAGCTAAGAGAGACCAAACTGCGTCTGAATGTTGCAATTGCTTTTTTAAAAAAAAGTCTTGACCGTTTACCCCTGTGTGACTGTTCTCCTAGGTATTAGTCACCAAGCTAGCCTGGAATTTGTCTATTCTTGGGTGAGGGGCACTTAGCTCTCCAGAGAACGTACTTTTTAAGACTTTTTTTCTGTCAGTGCAGCTCTGTTCTCAAGGTTTTTTAAATAGGTTTGTTTTAAAGCTGGGCCTAAACAGAACCTCTGGATCTGAACCCTCTCCCTGCACTCTGAATTCAAGGAATGTTTGGGTCCAGGTCTCCACTCCAGAGCCAGCTCCTACTTCTCTCATGAGCTAAACCAAAACCCCAGGTCCAGATGACCTCCAGACTCTGGACAAGTTCAGTTCCGGATCTGGCGGGGGATTTCCTGGCTTGGGACTATGTCTAACTTTATTTTGATTAAAAGGAAAGTCTGGGGGGAAGTCTCTTACAATGTGAATGTCTTTGTTTTGCTTGCCTGTCTTTGTTACAGACAGATGTTTAACACACTAGGGCAAGATACTTAAGCAGGTCCCATTGAAGTTTATGGGACCAGTTGTGTGTTCAAGCAACTTGCTGAACCAGGGCCTAAAGTGGTGATTTTCAAGCCATGGTCTGGTCTATCTGTGGTCTGCCAGGCCCTTCCTGTTGGTCCTAGGTATCTCCTATGGTATTTATAAGGACCCTACCCCCTTTGTATTTATGCACCAGTAACAATTACAAAGAAGCCAAATTGCACTGGTGGTTGGAGGGTGTGGAGGGAGATGGGTCTATGGGAGAATCTCGTCTCACTGCCGCATGAGATGTTTATAGATTTCCCCAGCCCTAAAGCACACCCAGTTCTTTCAGGCAGGCTTTCTGGCAGTCTTTGTTGGTTTTTAACAGTCATGGCCTTTGCTGTATATTAATTTTAAAACGCTGTTGGTTTTGTACCTTTTTTTTTAAACGAAAGTCACATAGTGTTGTGCATGATGCGTCATAAAAAGTGAGTTTCTTTAACCTTTGGATAACAAATGCAACTGGAGAAGAGACTCCGTCGGGCTGTGGAGCAGGGACTGTGGGGGTAATTGGATAAAGCTGTGATCAGGGTTGAACTGGCTGTCTGAATTCAGGGCCCCAACCCTGGTTCAGTTGGCTCAGATGTGTGAATTTAGAACAAAAGCACCCAGTATGAATTTCCTCCTTTCATGATTCCTGCTGTACCACCTCAGAACTGGAAGTTGTTTGACAGTCACTTTGCTCAGGAAACATGTCTTTCTGTTTTTAAATGCGTGTAAGGATTTAACATAAAACCAAATAGAAACCGAGTGTCTTCACAGCTGCTACATAACCTACTTGCTGCAGTTCAAAGTGCCACCATTTCTGTCTGTCACTGTTAGCATAAACCTCCTTTAAATGGAATGCCCTTAACTTTGTTACTGCTAATGCCTGAGAGGTCTAAACCCAAATGAGAGAGAAAAGGTCATTTACTCTTTACCATTTACCTTTCTGCACTTTGCTGAGCTTGGAAAGAGAGGTTAGTGGTTGGAGTGGGGGACTGGGCACCAGGACTCCTGGGTTCTATTCCCTGCTTTGCCACGGGAATCACTGTGAGACCTTAGGAAAGTTACTTCACTTCTCTGGGCCTTCATCTCCCCATTTGCAAAAGCGGGGACCATGATATCATCTACCTCACAGGGATGTTGTGAGGCTAAACTTAACCTTTGTGAAGTGACTTGAGATTTGCTATCGAAGCGCAAACTGTCTTCTAATAAAGAATTGAACAGTGAAACTAGACCGGCCTATTTCAATTGCCGTTTATAGTCTGTTAGTGGATGAGAATCAGGTGTGGGGGACAGCAAGGTAGTGTCAGCATTTCCAACCCAATCCCACAGTCCTTGCTTTACGCTCACGTCCATGGGAAGCACAGTGCAATGAAGGTTTGCTCTGAAGGGGGCTGTTTCACTCTGACCCTCCTTCCCTTTTCTCCTCTCTTTTATTGGAAAGTTCTTAAATGAATGGATACCTACTTTAAAGTGTTTAAGAACCCCAGCCTTTGACCATAAGCTAAGTGACTGAGGAAATTCCTATTGAACAATGTCAGATGAAGTCCATGTAAGGCTGAGCCTTTCCCTAAGGAGCTAGGTCTCCTGGTCGCTCAGGGGCAAGCGATCTCCTTGCTCCCTGCTATTTCCCCTACTCCCCACTATGTAGCTTGGACTGCCAAAGACACTATTTCACATCTTTGCTCTCAGTCAGCAGCATGGTGCAAATCCTAAAGCCTGGAGGGGTCTAGCAGGACACCTCCCAAGTAGATGCAAGCAAAGCTGCTGTGATCAGTTTAAGATCCATGGAGATAGTTGAAGTGACTTTTCTGTAGTAAAGTGGTATGTGGTGTTTGTGGAGTGGAGTGAATGGATAATGAAAATGTTAGGGTCCCTGGCCCCTTGTAGGAACGAAGGGGCAGATGCTTGTCTCCTGGTTCTTGCCAGTCCCATAACAAGGGCTGTAGCATGGGGAAAGGCAGTGTATGAACTGAGCAGCCCACCAGAAACACAGTTGAGGCGCTATTATTTTCTTACCACGGCATGCGGGTTCAGCACGCTGCCCCTCTGCTCTGCAGGGTGGGGAAGGAATGGAATTGGAATGGACCTAGAGCAAGGTGATTGGTGGTAGTGCTCCCACCCTATGTGGGGCAGAGTGGAGCAGATATGGTCCCCAACCAACCCTTGCTGCCAGGGGGCTAGGGTGACTGCTGCCTCCACCAAGTGGGCTCTATCAATAGCGGAAGAGGGTGGTAGTGGAAGAATTGGTGGCTGCTGTCTCACTCCCCTTGGGGGCAGGGGTGCTTGAGAATCGAGGCAGCAAGCAGAGTGAAAGGGTGACATGACACAACTGTTGCAGAGCAGGGTCTGATCTAGCATACGCCTTGACAGCAGCCCCCGTTCCTCCATAGCAGAGGAATAACGTAAGTCATTAGTATCTTTGGATGGGGACAGTGGTGATAAATGTAAACCAGCTTTCAGCACCTCTGCCCATGGCTACTCCTATCCTCTTCCCTCTCCCCCGCTCTGCTGGGCTCACTGCCTCTGATGACCCATTTGCCAAGAACACCCACTCTCCCTCCTCTGTTGCTCCAGCCTCCACTCCCATCTGCCTGTTCTCTGTTTCTCAGGCCAAAAGCCTGGTGAGGAACTAGTAGCAGCCGAGATGGATGTCATCAGGAGCACAGGCTGGAACTCATGATAAGGCAGGGCTCTGGGTGGATCCCATCCTAATCCCAATCTTGCCTCCCAGCTACAGGAAACACTTCCATTCCCCCCATCCCACCCCACCCCACCCCACCCCACCCCTGCCGCCATGGACTCCACCAAAAATCCTAGAAAATCACACCACTACCAGTTTCTTAAAAACTGGCAATTCCATTTAGCCCCATGGACTGCTTTAAAGTCTTGTTGGCATAAATTTATTTAAACAGTAATGATAAAGAAGCCTGAAAGATCACAAATTTGTTTGCCCCACTTCACAGGAAGATTTATTCAAGTCAATTAAGCTAACATAGCTATCACATTAAAAAAGCCTGCAAATCTGTACTCCCCTCTTAAAAAATATAAATAAAACTGACTTTGGGTCTTTGGGGAGAACTGTATTCTAGCTCCAGACTTTATCTTCAAAATGTCCTTAAGTTTTCAGTCTGCCACGCAATCAACATTTAGATGAAACATTTAGGAAATGAATGTGCAGATGTCTGTTGTTTTCACATTCAGCTTGTATTTGTACGTGCTGTCTCTTTGTAGGTGTGTGCATTATTCCTGTCTAATGCCTGAAGCCAGGGGTGGTTGTTCAGTAATGCCCATTAGGACTGTATGGAGAACGAAGCACTCTTAGGACTGAGTCATAAAATTACTTCTGTCGGGGGGGCTGTGTGGCTGCAGGTGGGCAATGGGATGGATACACAGCTCCTTTCGCCTCCCGTTGGCTGGCTCCATTAAAGATGATGACCAAAAGTTACCGTCTGACAGGTGGTCAGTAATCTGTGCAACTTCCGTGTTGATTTGTTTGGTTCCTCTTGGGCCAGGTCTCCACAGCACCATGACTGCCACGAGCATGGCCTCTCCGAGAAAGGGGCCAGTTAATAGAGACAGAATTTTCACCCCACATGGCAGGGCAGTGTGTAGGGGAAGCGTTGTGCCTCTGCCACCCGTGCCTGTCCTGTGCATAGAGAGGACTGAATTCTCTAGGACTGTTGATCTGGCACCTTTCACCAGCACTAACTAATTCACTTGGGAGCCACACACACACACGTGTGTTCATTTTGCTGTGGTTCGCTGCCTGCACGGAGATCTATCTGTGAAGGATTCTTACACTCCTCTGTGCCTGTATCTTGTAATGAATACAACGTTATTGTGTACTAGGGGCCAGGATCTCCTGGCTCCCACACAACTCTTCTGATCACTGTGTAATGTACAGCCTGATACTTTTTTCTACACAAACTGCATATAGTACGGTGGGTTCTGCTGAGGTTTTCTAATGAATAGACACTAACCAGCCTCTTGCTGCACATGTGGCTTTAACTGCAGTGATATGTGGTCTGAAATAAATTCTGAAATCTGTTTTTGTTTCCCCTCCCACGCCAGTTGTGAACTTGAGTAGCAAACTCCTGGTGTCTGTGATGTTCATGCACTGTGTGTCTAGCAGAGTGAATTGTTCTGTTCCAAGCTGGGTTCTCTTAAGTTATAGCTTGATGGTTTTGTTTTTGAACTGAAACGTGAAACCATTTTACACTTTGCATATTTTGTACAGTAAAATTCTGAAAATAAACTGAAACCAGAAATTCTGTGCTCCTACGTAGTCTTCCTTTGATTATTTCAGCCTGGGAAACGTCTTCCCCCCCCTCTCTGAGCGTTCTTTACACCTCGAGAGTGGTACCCTGTAAACAAGTGCCATAGCCTTTTCAGGCTAAACCTCCAATCACCCTCATTGCCTGATTCTAGGCCTCTTCCATCTGTCTTGCCACAACAGGGGACATGCTCATTTATCACTCTTGAACAATGAGACCTGTAGGAGGCTGTGCTGAATGCCTTAAATCTCAGGTTTGTGGGAGGAAATGCAGGAGGAGGGGCTGGAGCTAATTGGCAGTGGGGCAAAGGAGTTAGAATTCAGTAGGTAAAACTCCCTGCTCCCTTTTATTTACTTTGAGCTCACGCCACCCTGCACACAACCAAATCATGAAGTACCAGAGCTGTTCCGCAAACTCGGAGTCTCACCTCCACAAGAGTCCGAGGGGGCTGGGGGAGCAGCAGTTCTTTGGGGTGGTGCCTTTGGTGTCTACAAACTTCAGGGCGTGTTATATTCAAACAGACAAACCAACATAGCTCTCAGGCACTTTATCATCAATAAAGCAAAAAGGTATTTTTACCACCACTCTGGTTACATGACCCAGCTTACAGACTCAACTCTCGTCTGTTGCCAGAATCAAGGTGGGGGAACAGCCTTCCAGCACGTCTTGTCACCAGCTCGACTTGTACAATTTTGTTGCAGACTGTAGGAACAAGAGTGTGGAGTGATTCCATGGGCACTGCAAATGGTGGTGCCGATGCGCTAGGCCTCCCGGCTTCATCCCCACAAGCTGTGCCTCCACCGCAGGCCAAGCATTTGCCAGGCTGCCGTCAGCACTGCTGTAGAAATGGTTGGAAAAATCCACAGGATGCTGCCGTGCTATGAAAAATACAATGCAACAGTTGCAGAGATAAGAGCAGTTAGTGGATAAACATTAGTGCAGAGAGCCTCAGAAGGGGATTTCTCCTCCTGGGATTACCAAACAAGGTTACAAAGCATTAATCTCAAACCAGTAGGAAACAGGAAGGGTGGTGGGGGAGCACTTGGCGCTGCTCAACACCACTCCCCTCCTCCACCCCCCCAGCTTCCTGATCCTTTCCCCTTTGATTGGTGTATCCCTCTGGGAGTTGTTTGCAGTGCCATTTGTGGTGCCCAGCGCTGGGAGTTGCCTAAGGAGCAGTCCCTGGTGATCTGAAAGAATTAGTAGAGGGACTGCAGTGAAAAATAAATTAGAGGCACAAATGAGGGCAAGCTACTCTATCCCTCCAATAAATAATAAACCTCAGATTTACCTGGTGGTGCTCTAGTCACTGCTGGCCACTCCTTGTGCCCTGAGAGGAACTGCTGGACTGGATCAATCCCAGTGTCCATCTACTATCCTGTCTCTAGTAGTTGCGAGCAGCAGGTGCTTGAGGAAGGGGTGAGATCCCCACAGCAGGCTGAGGTGGGGTAATCTACCCCTCATGTTACCCAGTGATCATGATGGAATCCCTAGTCATGCCCTCTGGCCCTGCTCCCCACCCTCCTGGCTCAAGGAGCAGAGGTGGTGGAAAGAACTGGCTTGCCTGGAGGTGCCTGCTCCTACTGGCCTCTGCCTGGCTGATCCCCTGGATCATAAGGGGAAGCCATGAGTTCATTGCAAATATGGGGCTGAGGCTACAGCTCCAGTTCACCCAAACTCCCATCAAAGTCACGAGGGTTTAGCTTTGAGGGTGTGCCCTACGCACAGGATCCAGCCCCACGACTGGTAACTAATAAAGCTCTGCCAGGCTTGTTTATCACCATTTTGTGGAGTTTAAAGTGCCTTACCTCGCAGCTGGGGCTGCCGGCTGGGGTTGCTTCAGGAGCACGGACCTCTGGCTGCCCTCGTCCATGGTGCCCTCAGCATGCAGGGAGTAGAGTTTCAGGGGCTGTCCTTGAGCAGGGCGGAGCCAGCTGTTGGAACAGTTTCTTGACTCTGAATGAGACCATGGATTTTGGGTCTAGTCCCAATGCGTCAGTGGACCCAGTAGGTCCACTGACACATTGGGACTAGACCCAAAATCCATGGCCGGTCAGAAAGCGGTGACTCTGGAGAGCTGTGCGGGGAAGTGTGGGGTGGGGGGTCCCATCACTGACTGGGGGAAAAGCTGTGTGGGGGCAGGGTCCACCGATTTTACATGAGCTGGGTGTACAGCATGGGTGCTCTGAAGCACTGCAGGGAGTGATGGCACCAGGGCTGGCTCCAGGCACCAGCTTAACAAGCAGGTGCTTGGGGCGGCCAAGGGAGAGGGGCGGCACCTGCGGCAATTCGGGGGCGGCAGGTCCCTCACTCCCTCTACGAGCGAAGGACCTGCCGCTGAACTGCCGCCGCTGATCGCGGCTTTTTTCTTTTTTTTGCTTGGGGCGGCAGAAATGCTGGAGCCGGCGCTGGATGCTGCTAGCAAACATGGCTGCTGCATGTCCCTCTGTTCTAGGGTCTGAAGTTAATGTTGGCTTGGCATTTTCAGCTGGCAAAACATCTTGTGTTGGCTGGGTAGAGGGGTAAGGTTTCAAGGCCACAGAACCAACCTTCCGGCTTATGTCACTGGCCTTTATTGCTGGCATTGAGCTACCCTGGCACTCGCTCCAGAATCCGAACCAGCAGTGAGGTTTCTCTGGGGGGTGGGAAGAGCCTAAGCTTGGGGCCGCTCACAGGCATGTGTGCTGAGTATTTGGGCCCTGAAGCACTGGAAGGGGTGGGGTACCTTGGGGAATAGGATCCCTCTGCAGCAGATTATGTCACATTGGGTATGCAGGAAGGGCAGACCTGTTGGGATTGGCCAGCAGAGTGTGGTGTTGAAAGATTGATCTGAGTTTATCTTGGACTAGGAAGGCACTGGGCTTGGGTTACAGCCCTTTCTGGTACTGACAGATAAGCCAACGGGGGAGTGTGTCTTGCCTCTTGTCGTGTGTGTGCGCGCACACACACACACACCTCTTGGTCTGCTACACAGGCGCACACACGTGTGCACAGCATGTTCGTGGGAGGGGGAGGATGGTGTGATACTGTGTGTGTGTGTGCGAGAGAGAGAATCCTGCTTGTGCATATTCTCTCTCTATCAGCAGGGCCATCCCTAGGGGGGTGCAGGACCCAGGACAAATCAGCCTCCCCGCTAGTCTCCTCGCTGTCCGCCCAGATCGCCCTCCCAACTGCCTGCTGCTCACCTCCTCACTCGCCTGCCTGCTGCTCGCCTCCCCGCTAGTCTTCTCCTCGCTGTCTGTCCAGAATGCCCGCCCCTCTGCCTGCCGCCTCCTCCTCCCCATCTGTCCGGCGGGCCCCTGCCCCGTCCGCCCACCTGCTGCTCTCCTTCTCGTCGCCTGCCCGCCTGCCTCCTCATGCCCCTCCTCACCTGAATATCGGGGGGAAATGGCGTTCCGATTGTACATCGGTTGGGACAAAGGGCTAAATATCAGGACAGTCCTGATTTTATCAAAGTGCGCCCCCCTGCCCCCAAAGCACGGGGCCTGAGGCAGTTGCCCCAATTTGCCCCATCCAAGGGATGGCACTGATTATCAGTTACTTTTACAGAGGAACCAATGTCTGTTTCACGTCCCATGCCCCATACCTAACTCATAGAGTCCTGATTCATGTATACCTGTTGGCCTGCAGTAGTAGATTATCAATAATGCTGAGGTGCTGCCCTAGCATGGCAGGAAGGGGCGTTTGTCCAGGTTTCCCGGCTTTCTGAGAGTAATGGCACCCCTTTGAAGAGGGCTTTCTCCAGGCACACATTAGATATTGGTCCCTAATCAAGTGGGTCTACCAGGAAATACCATCCCCTCCCTCCTATGTGCTTGTACCGCCATTGGGTTTAAGTCATAATCCCTGACCTGTGGGAAATTCTTTCCCAATCCCACATCTGGCAATTGGTTAGACCCTGAGTCTGTGAGCAAGAACCAGCCAGCCAAGCCCCTGAGAGACAGAATACTAGGTGCCACCTCAGAGCCCCACCCCATCCAATGTCCCTTTGCCAATTATGGCTGTACATAATACTTGAGAAGGAAATTAAAAAAAAAACCCTCCCATGATACATTTGGGGAGAAATTCCAATTCCAGCTGCTGGTGGCTGGCTGAAACCCTGAAGCATGAGCTTTTAGGAACACAAGACACTTGTTGCTTGTTCTGTTTGCTATACATGGAGATCAGCCAGAGGCCGTGACCCTGAATTACTTTTATTTTAGTTTCAGGGAAACAAGAAAGAAAAGGCAAGTCAGCAGGAGAGAGCACTCTGTGTGTGTGTGTGTGTGTTTGTCTTCTCTGTAACATGCTGCAGCATCTCCGACTCAGGGCATGGCTACACTACAAACTTTGGCCAACGCAAGTTATGGCGGCATAAAGCTGTCGCAGTTTGTATATCACTTGGGTACGTGCATACTGGGCTCCTGGCATTGGCGGTGTGTGTACTCACCAGGAGTGCTTCTATCGATGCACAGTGCAGTGCACCATGGGTAGGTCTCTCACTGTGCAACTCATCGTCCAGCGCACCGTGTTTTGGGAAGTTCTGGCGATACATGCTGGGGCAGAAATGAGTCATGCAGGGGGTGACTGGTACTGCAGGGTCAAGTTCCCATAATGCAACCTTCTCAGCCCCATAATGCCATCTCTATCTCATGATTTTTGCACCAAATTTGAATATCCCATGAATCCAAGCAGGACTAGTCGCTGTCCATAATCTCTGACAGAAGCATGGAGCCTGCACAGCTCTGCACTATTATCATGAGCGTTGCAAACACAGGGTGCACGATCCACTGGTAGTTGCAGCACCACAACAAGAGCCATGGGGAACGTGATGATTTCCTTGAGGGCAGACTGCTGTGGGACATAGCAAGAACCAGTTCAAGATTTTTGGTGGTGGTCATGAAGCAGCTGCAAATGATGGAGCACCATTTCTGTGCCTGAGAAATGAGCTCTGACATTGTAATGCAGGCTTGGGATGACGAGCAGTGGCTGCAGAACTTTTGGATGTGCAAAGCCACATGAGCAGCGTGTGAGCCGCCTGTTTGGGGAGGCTGTCCCCTGTCCCCTCCCCTTCTGCCCAGGGCCCCACACCTTCCCTGCCTCTTCTACCCCACTTCCCCTCCAGAGCCCAGACCCCCCCCAACCGCAGACTTCCCCCCCCAACTGCAGCTGCTGGTCCCCCAGCCCCGGGGTGCCCGAACACCCCTACCCCCGGAGCACTGGGCGGGCGGTGTGGCCCCAGTGCCTCCAAGCCCAGTACTCCCAGCCCCGGAGTGCTGGGCAGCACAAGCACTGGCCCCAGCCACCCCGAGTCCTAGCCCCAGCCTGGGCCACAGGGGAAGAGCAAGAAGCAGGAGGGGGTCTGGAGGCGGAGCATAGGTGGGGTCACACCTAGCTGTTTGGGGAGGCTCAGCCTCCTGTGGCTTGTGATGCCTACCACCCATGCAAGGCCACATTCCTGGATCTGTGTGCAGAACTCACCCCAGCCCTCCTGCACAGGAACACCAGAATGAGATCTGCACCGACAGTGGAGATGCTAGTGGCAGTCGCATGTGTAAACTTGCAATATCGTATTTCTACCAGTCAATGGGAAATCATTTTGGAGTTGGAAAATCCACTGTGGTGGCTGTTGTCATACAAGTATGCAGAGCCATTCATTAACTCCAGCTTTGCAGGACTGTGACTCTCGGCAACATGCAAGACATAATGAATGGATTTGCAGCAATGGGGTTCCCAAACTGTGGTGGGGTGATAGATGGCACACATATCCCTATTTTGGCACCAACCCACCTTGCCAAAGAATATACCAACAGAAATGGCTACTTTTCTATGGTTTTGCAAGCGTTGATGGATCACCGGGGACATTTCACTGACATCAGCATTGGCTGGTCAGAGAAGGTGCATAATGCTTGCATCTTTAAGAACACAGGACTGTTCAGAAATCTACAAGTAGGGACTTTCTTTCCTGACCACTGGATTACGATGGACAATGTTGAAATGCTAATAGTGATCCTGGAGGACCCAGCCTACTCCTTACTCCCCTGGCTCATGAAGCTGTACACTGATCACCTCAACAGCACCAAGGAGCAATTTAACTATTGGCTCAGCAAATGCAGAATGACAGTTGAATGTGCTTTTGGTAGATTGAAGGGATGCTGACATTGTTTACTCACAAGCTTGGATCTCAGTGAGAAAAATATCCCAATCGCTGTAGCTGCCTGCTGTGTTGTGCATAATATCTGTGAGACAAAGGGGGAAAAGTTGCTGACGTGGTGGAGGTGGAGTGTCTGTCTGCTGAGTTTGAACAGCCAGGCACAAGGGCTATCAGAAGAGCTCAATGTGGAGTTGTACGGCTCAGGAAGGCTTTGAAAGAGCACTTTAACAGCAAGCTGCAGTAACGTGTTGTGATGGGCTGTGCTCTAACTGGCCCTGTACTTTGGGGCTCTGTTAGGAATTGTGTAGTGCTTGGTGCACATTTATGAGTGTAGCACTGACAATGCACCTATTAGTTTTGTGGTGCATGCTGTACATTAATGGTTAGTAGCAATTGGACGTCAAACATAGTGAATGTCAGTGAAAATGAGGTAGGATTAGAGGGTAAAATAGGGAAAGAACAAGTTAAAAATTACTTAGACAAATTAGATGTCTTCAAGTCACCAGGGCCTGATGAAATACATCCTAGATTACTTAAGGAGCTGACTGAGGAGATATCTGAGCCATTAGCGATTATCTTTGAAAAGTCATGGAAGATGGGAGAGAATCCAGAAGACTGGAAAAGGGCAAATATAGTGCCCGTCTATAAAAAGGGAAATAAGGACAACCTGGGGAATTACAGACCAGCCAGTTTAACTTCAGTATCCAGAAAGATAATGGAGCAAATAATTAAGCAATCAATTTGCAAACACCTAGAAGATAATAAGGTGATAAATAACTGTCAGCATGGATTTGTCAAGAACAAGTCATGTCAAACCAACCTAATAGCTTTCTTTGACAGGGTAACAAGCCTTGTGGATGGGGGAAGCAGTAGATGTGGTATAGCTTGACTTGAGTAAGGCTTTTGATACTGTCTTGCATGCCCTTCTCATAAACAAACTAGGGAAATACAGCCTAGATGGAGCTATTATAACGTGGGTGTATAAGTGGTTGGAAAACTGTTCCCAGAGAGTAGTTATCAGTGGTTCACACTCAAACTGGAAGGGCATGTTGAGTGGGGTCCTGCAGGGATCAGTTCTGGGTCTGGTTCTGTTCAATGTCTTCATCGATGATTTAGAAAATGACATAGAGAGTACACTTATAAAGTTTGCAGACGATACCTCGCTGGGAGTGGTTGCAAGTGCTTTGGAGGATGGGATTAAAATTCAAAATGATCTGGACTAACTGGAGAAGTGGTCTGAATAGGATGAAGTTCAGTAAGGACAAATTGCAAAGTCCTCCACTTAGGAAGGAACAATCAGTTGCACACATACAAAATGGGAAATGACTGCCTAGGAAGGAGTACTACAGAAAGGGATCTGGGGAGCAAAGTGGATCACAATCTAAATAAGAGTCAATAGTGTAAGACTGTTGCAAAAAAAGCAAACATCATTCTGGGATGTATTAGCAGGAATGCTGTTAGCAAGACACAAGAAATAATTCTTCCGCTCTACTCTGCGCTGATTAGGCCTCAACTGGAATATTGTGTCCAGTTCTCGATGCCACATTTCAGGAAAGAAGTGGACAAATTGGAGAAAGTCCAGAGAAAAGCAACAAAAATGAGTAAAAGTCTAGAAAACATGGCCTATGAGGGAAGATTGAAAAAATTGGGTTTGTTTAATCTGGAGAGGAGAAGACTGAGAGGGGACATGATAACAGTTTTCAAGTACATAGAGGAAGGAGGGAGAAAAATTGTTCTTTTTAACCTCTGACAATAGGACAAGAGGCAATGGACTTAAATTGCAGCAGGGGCGGTTTAGGTTGGACATCAGGAAAAACTTCCTAACTGTCCATCATTGGAGATTTTTAAGAGCAGGTTGGACAAACACCTGTCAGGGATGATCTAGATAATACATAGTCCTGCCATGAGTGCAGAGGACTGGACTAGATGACCTTGCGAGGTCCCTTCCAGTCCTATGGTTCTATGATTATCACACTGTGTTTGTCATTGATCCTCTGAGTTGCATCACATTGTACAGTACCAATAATTGGGTACTTTTACTACCGCCAGGCATCCTGAAGCATATGTTGGGAACTAATAAAGAAGAATTATTTCCCAAACAACACAGTTTTATTGAATGATGAAAATACTTCAAAAAACATGTTGTGCTAGTTAAAAGCAAATACGTTAAAACCTTAATAAATTTATGGAAAATAGCTTAAAGAAGAGTGTATGTGAAGCTGTGCTTGTCCTTACTGTCTCCTGGAGTGGAGTGGTAGGAGTAGGGCTTGCAGCCCCTGATGCCATGTGGAATAATTGAGGGGGGTGATGTAGGGAGGCACTAGACTGGAGTTCTCCATGGACTGCAAAGGGAAGCTAACCTGGGATCAGGGCTGTCCCTAGCTATTCTGGGGCCCTACGCAGCCCCCCCTGCTTGGCTTGGGGACAGGGGGGAACCACCCCCCAGCACTCACCAGCGGCACAGCTGGGGCCAGGCCACTGCACTTCCCACTGCCGGTGAGTGCAGGCCCAGCCCTGCTGCAGTCCTCAGGGGCGGGGCTGGGGCGGGGAAGGGGCAGGGCGGGGAAGGGGTGGAGCAGGGGTGACGGATTTGGGGAAGGGGTGGAGTGGGGGCAGGGCTGGGGCGGGGGCCATGGGGAAGAGGTGGAGCAGGGGCTGGAGCAGCACGCAGCTGTGCAACGCACCAGGAAATTTGGTGCCCCAAATTTCCTGGTGCCCTGTGCAGCTGCGTACTTTGCATATGGGTAGAGACGGCCCTGCCTGGGATTGTTGGATCTGTAGGTCCTCAAGAGTCTGCTGCCTCTGTGTTTGCTGCCAGAGAAGCGCCATTATGTCCTGGTGCATCTCCCTTTCCTTTTCCTGCTGGGACTCCTGGGCCACTCTCCTGTCTGCTCTTTCCCTCTCCATACGGCTGCAATATTCACCCACCAGACCCTCTGCTCACAGTCCAATGCCGCACTGGCTTGTGGGCTCTTTCAGAACGTGTCATCCCGAGTCCTCTTCTCTCTCATCTGTATCTGAGGCATTCTGTGGGTGTGGATAGGGAACCCTTCAAGGCTGCAATGGCAGCAGCTGCAGATAAAACACGCAGCGGCAGAGGTACCATTGTCAGTATAGTCACAATGGAGAGTGACAGTTAAGGTTCAGAACTCCCTTCCCTTGCTCCCCTGAAGTTTTAAATAAGACATGCCCATTGACATGTCTACTTTGGAGTCCTTGTACCTGGCACCACACAGCACCAGCCGTTACCTCTTCTATGCAAAGTGAATAGCTGTGTCCTGTTAAATTGAAAGGCACTAGCAGTACATCATTGAAATGGGAAATACATTCACACATAGGTGGTGACTCAGTGGGTGCTCTGGGGCTGGAGAACCAACAGAAAAAAATTAGCGGGTGCTTAGCACCCACCGGCAGCCCAGCTCTCCCCTCCCCCCACCCCACAGCGCCTCTCGCTCGATTGGCTGTTTGCCTCCCCAGCCTTTGGATAGGCCTGCTGCAGTTCCTTCACTTTCACGCACCGCTGCTGCTGGTCCCTGTCATAGCCCTTCTCCTGCAGCCCTCATGCAATCTGCTCGTAGCTGTTAATGTATCTATGGCTGGTCCCTAGCACAGCATCTTCTCCTGACAGGCCCAGGAGATCCAACATCTACTGTCTACTCCAGGCCAGAGCATGTCTGGAGCGTGTAGCCGGCATGGTAAGCTGGGTGGCTGCATACAACACAGGAGAGCTGCGAGTTGTGCTTGCCACGCTGGACAATCAGGAAAAGGCATTAAAAAAATTCATGAGGTTTTAAAGTGTATGGGGGGAGGGGGCTTCCAGTCTACATGAGCCCTGGGCAGTGGAGTTCACAGTTGTGACCAGAGTGGTCAGTGCCGAGCATTGTGAGAGAGGTGCTGGAGGACTGTTAGGGTCAACGTAAGTAACACAGTGTCTGTACTCGCACTGCATTGACCTCAGAACATCAACCATGGCTCAGTCCCACTCAGGGAATGGTGTTATTGCGTCGCCGTAACGGGGCGCTTACATTGGTGGGAGACACATGTAAGTGTAGACACGTGCACAAGTAAGTCGGTGCAAGGTAGCTTATGTTGATTTAACTTTGTAGTGTAGACTACTCTACCAAGTTAAGGGTAGAAACCAAAGGTGGTGGGTAGCATAGGCTGGGGAAGGCTGTGCCTCCCCAAACAGCCTGGTGTGGCCCCGCCCACATTCCGCTTCCAGGCCCCCTCCTGCCTGTTTCCAGTTCCCTTCCTGCTCTTCCATGGCGGAGAGCCTGGGGCAGGCTGGGCCCGGTGCTCACAAGGCCCGGGGCTGGGGCCACACCTCTAGCCCAGCACTGGGGTTGAAGGTGCTGGGACTGGGTCTCCTGCCCAGTGCTGGGGTTGGGGGGTGCTCCAGCTGCACTGCCCGCCCAGCACACTGGGGCTAGGAGCGCTCTGTTTGCACTGCCTGCCCGGCACGCTGGGGCTAGGAGCGCTCTGTTTGCACTGCCTGCCCGGCACGCTGGGGCTGGGGGCACTCCGGGCCTGGGATTGGGGACGCACGGGGGGGCCGGTGCCCACAGGGTGTGTGCTTGTGCTCTGGGCTCCGGCGGGGAGGGATGCCGCCTCTTGGTGGCCTCCCCCAATGGCTCATTCACCCGCCGCCCATAGTAGCAACATAAAAGTGCAGAGCACTTAAAACAAAGACATGACAGTTGTATTGCTACATGTACAACGCTACTCTTTAAGCCCTAATGTTTTTCCTCCTTCTTCCTTTTACAAGGCGATAATCTGACTCCCAAGTGGATACATGCTTGTTCTCTGATGGAATTTTCATTTTTTACTGCTAGTAAAGGTAACCTCAGTGAAAAGTGGGCAGGGGGCTTCCTGGTAAAGTGCCTTTAATCATCTCAACAGTCTTTCAGCTTTCTCAGAAAATGTTTTATGGCCAGCACAGAACTGCTTAGCATGTTGGATCAGCATGAGCAGTACAGACGTACAACTTAAAAGGGGTGTGTGCGTGTGTGTGTGTGTTTTGGAGAGACAAGGTGGGGAAGCTGTAAATCTTTTGATTTGGTTTTTGCGAAGGCCAGCCTTGAGTTCCTGGGCACCGAAAATACTAGGCACAATATTTATACCAACTTTGTTGTTCTGTAACTATTTAGGAGGTGGCCATAACTAGTTTGCTGCTGCTTTGGAGTGCTGTCAGTAATGTGGTTTTGTATGAGATTTAAAAAAAAAAAGGAAATTCTGACTAATATGATTATTGGTTGCAGCTCAGTAACCTGGCTGCCTAATTGTGTGTGTTTCTATGGAAATAACTGGGTGGGGGCCTATGACATTTTGGATTCAAAGCTTAAAACAAAACCTAGGAGCAGGTGGCAATGTGGTATTTGGATTCATTCTCTGGCCACTGTTCAGCCACCCACAGAGAAGGACATTATTGGAGTACAAACTAGAGCTACGTCGCATCTTTAGTTACTGCAGGTAACAATCTGGGAAGAAACTCTGCTTTGCAACTGAACAGGGCTTTGGGACAACTGGAAAAGATCCTTCTCCATAGAATCCATCCCAGGTTTTACTCGCTGGGGCAGGTCTAGTCTATGGGAGTTCAGTGGGTGCCCATGCAGTGTGGATGGGAGCAGTAAAGCTCCCTCGTGATGGAGTCTGTCGGGGCCTGACAGTGGCTGTGAGTTCAACGGCCTGAATGGAATTTCACAGCAAAGGGAGCTCAGCGTGAACCAAGCTCGCTAAGTGCCTTGCTCTAGGGAGCTTGCAGTGAGCTGGGACACTGCCCTGCACCATGTTGTCCCCCACAAAGCAAAAGGAGATCTGAGTCCTGTTTGCCCTGGACTCTCCCCTAAGGAGGGGGAAGCTCTATTCTCTGCAGGTTGGCTCCTTGGGACCAGTCATCTCCTCTCCCTGCTCTCAGCTGGGACTGAGTAATGAGTCCCAGACCCGCTTAGAGCAGTGGTCCCCAAACTTTTGAGGGTCATGCCTCCCCTTACCTCTGTCCCCATCCCCCCAGAGCTGGGAGCAGGGCCGCAGCTCCGGGGGGAGGGGAGGACTCAGACAGGGTAAGGGGGCTGAGGCTGGGATTGCAGCTGGGGGTATGTCTGGGGTCAGGAGCGGGGATGAAGCTGCGGTCAGAGGCCGAGGCTGAGGGCAGGAGCGGAGCCACAGCTGGGGCCCCGGCCAGGTGTAGAGCCGTGCCAAGGCTGGGGACAGGGCTAGGTGCAAGGCCGGGAGCTGGGGCCATGGCTGGGGGTGGGGCCGGAGCTGGGTGGGGGCTGGCCCAGGCCCGATGCACCCTCCCCCCCGAACGTTCCTTCACACCCCAGCACACCCCATAGTTTGGGGACCTCTGATTTAGAGACAGTTCCCCTGCTTGAAGTGGATGGGGAGGCGGCAGCAGCAGCTCTGTGGGTGCTTCCCGGACCGGTAGGTTTGTGAGCAGCAGTGTGGTCGCCTGGCAGTGACAGAGCACGGAGATGAGATGAGGTAGTGGGGACAGTTTCTAGCCCTGTCCTTAAATGGACGTTGACAGCAGATATTGGAGGGCAGGAGAAAAGGGAGAGGGAGGAGCAGGAGAAAATGGGCATAGGGTGAACTCAGGAGAGAAAGCAAGGGACAGAGGGAGATAGATGGCGAGAGAGAGGAAAAAGAAGAGGAAGGAGGCAAGGGATAGCCTGATTTCCCCCTCACACTGGTTTTCCCCTGGTGTAAGTCCATTGACTTCCTCCTCACTTACACTGGTATGAGTGAGAGAAGAGTCAGGCCCAGAGCGAGAAGAAAGCATGGAGGTAGGCTACAGGAGGGAAGCTGAGACACCAGGGAAGGCTCTCTGCTTTCATCACACGAGTCACTTGTAATCTGGCTCCAGACACAGGTCTGTGAACAGCAGGGAACCCCCGGAGCTTTTTATAAAGTTTGTCCTCACCTCTTCAGCCTTATATTGAACATCTCCCGGGGACTAGCTGAGCAAAGTGAGCCTGATTCTCCCCCATCTCGCGCCTTGTAGTCTCATTTCAATCTGTGCAAAATGGGCGGAAGGAACCCTGAGTCACTTACACCACGTGGTAGTGTCTTACATCCGCTCTGCATAGATGCCAGTGGTGACAGGTGGCAGGCAGGCCCAGCACCAGCAGTGGAACACTAGATGCTTGTGGTATTAAGAGTATCAAAGCTCTGTGCCAAGCTCTGTGTGCACAGAGAGCAATCTGCTCTCCCACCGCGTGCTACCTGTTGGCCCAGTTCTCCAACTTTTACAGCCTCAAGAAGCCAGGCTCCTGCGTGAGGATGGCTGTGGAGCGAGACTCCAGTAATAGCCAAAGCTAGCATGAAACGAAAATAATTGTAGCGATTCTGGCCTAATTTCAGAGGGCTGTGGGAGTGGGTAGTAGGATCAGATACATTTCAGTCCAATTGATTATTTCCAGAAATAAGTTCAGGCTTGATAACAAACCACGGAATCATTTTTTAGGCATGGTGTGTGCGGACAGTCAGCAAAGCACCCTGCATCCTGACTGTGCATGTCTGGCTGAGCAGCACAGCTCTGACGAGGAAATCCTCAAGGGTGTCTTGAATACTTTATCCAGACATAGAGAAGGGACAGTTAAATCTCATGGCCATCATCCCCAGAGACATCCTTCTGCACATCCAGAGGGTTACTGAGTCTTAAACTACTAGAAGAACAGGAGTACTTGTGGCACCTTAAAGACTAACAAATTTATTAGAGCATAAGCTTTCGTGGGCCACAACCGAAGAAGTACTCCTGTTCTTTTTGCGGATACAGACTAACACGGCTGCTACTCTGAAACCTGTCATTAAACTACTAGATAAACCATGTGTTCCAATGTGTTTCTCTCCCTTTCATTTTGAAGCTGTCACTTAAATGGTTGAGATCACCCAGCGTCTGGCTCGCTCATCCATTTCGATCCCTTCTCTTACAGCCATCTAAGGTGAACTGCAAAAGCAAGAGCAGTGGGCTTGTGCCCTTTTTTGCTTCTTTCTGATGGATAAAGAGGGCCTGACCAGCATGTTGGTTTTTAAAGATATTTTTTGCTTGTGTGCTACAGTGACAGTTCAGATCTTGCCTAGCCCAGAAGTCTCTATGGGAGAACCAGTGAAATGATGATGATAGAGTAAAAGTTGAATGTCTGAGGAGGGCTAGTTCTCTGAAAACAGCTTCTCAATGTGCAGTGGCAGTCAAAAAAGCCAACAGAAAGTTGGGAACCATTAGGAAAGGGATAGATAATAAGACACTAAATATCCTAATGCCGCTATGTAAATCCATGGTATACCTACACCTTGAATACTGCGTGCAGGTCTGGTCACCCCATCTCAAAAATGATATATTAGAACTGGAAAAGGTACAGAAAGGGGCAACAAAATTTATTAAGGGTGTGGAACAGCTTCCCTATGAGGAGAGATTAATAAGACTGGGACTTTTCAACTTGGAAAAGAGATGACTGAGGGGTGATACGATACAGGTCTATAAAATCATGACTCCTTCTCACAACACAAGAACCAGGGATCACCCAATGACATTAATAGGCAGCAGGTTTAAAACAAACAAAAGAAAGGACTTCTTCACTCAACGCACAGTCATCCTGTAGAACTCTTTGCCAGGGATGCTGTGAAGGCCAAAACTGTAACAGGGTTCAAAAAAGAACTAGATAAGTTCCTTAGCCAGGATGGGCAGGGATGCAACCCCATGCTCTGGGTGTCCCTAAACATCTGTTTGCCAGAAGCTGGGACTCTGGGAGTGGACAACAGGGAATGGATCACTGGATGATTACCTGTTCTGTTCATTCCCTCTGGAGCACCTGGCACTGGCCATTGTCGGAAGACAGGATACTGGGCTAGTTGGACCATTGGTCTGACCCAGTATGGCCGTTCTTATGTTCTTAAGTGACTATTAGTCAGAGGGTTTAAAACAATATGGGGCATTTCCTTGCGAATGGCTCTTCTGCACCAGTTACAGCTTGAGGTGTGGAGGGGGAGGGGCACATTAAAGTGGCTTTAAAGCACTTTTATGTTCTCTTCTATCCTGTGACTATCAGGCTGGTCCTTAGGTGCAATTTAGAGCCACTTCCGTGCTTCTCTAAGCCACACATGCTGGTAATGACTCTTAAGAGACTGCTGCAGCAGCCAGGGCTTGGCAAGATGTGGCGGCCTTCTGGACACATCCTTTCTCCCTATATCTGGGGACAGGGGATGGGGTGGCATAGGAACAGCCATGCTGGCCCTATGCCACCTGGGGAGTCCCCCACTATCTTTGGGTAGCAAGAAGGTAGTTTTGTAACTGCTTTGCACTGGCTGATGAACACAAAGGGACACCCAGGGGGGGTGGGGGAGTGTCAGGGCCTGGCCCTTCATTTCTATTTATTTTTATTACCATCTGTTTAATGTAAATGACTAATCAACATTTTGGAGAAAGGGACTCTCTGCTAAGATGTGAGTGCTAACAAGTTGCATCCTGTGAGATAGCCAGCATTCAGAAAGGCCAACATTAAAAAACATTTTTTTGCAGGTCCCCTTTATAACTCATTGACTTTTTATTTTTAACTGAATCAGTGGCCCATGAAAGAAGCTAGATTGACGGCCCTCAGGACTGAATATGTCTCTTTCTCTCCTAGTGAATATGGGCCAGGTAGTGATGGATTAAACGCCAACACCCTCCCCCATCATGCTGCCCTCACAATGGTGCCTCCAGGCTAACAGGGAGGAACCAACTCGAGGGGTGGGAAGTTCAATCTCCAGGACTCATTCAGTCTCTGCTGAGCCTGACAACAAAGAGGCCAGCTAGTGCCAACTATGGTGGCTTTTGGGATGTGAGTCCCCGTGCTCTGGGAATGGGAGCAACACCAGGAATCTCATTTCTTGTAAGCCAAGAAGCCTTTGGTTTATAATGACTGAGTGGGGTTGCATTCAAACCAGCGAACTAGAAGTAAAAGGCACCATCTCCCATCAATCACTGAGCACCCTTCCTTCCATGGTTATTGCTATTCATTAGCAAAGTTGAGTGGTAATGCTTGACCAGTGACTGTAAGATGTAGTAGTTATAGGTCCCAAAAGACTATGGTCCACCAGTTGTAGCACAGAACCCCCAACATCCCACCAGTCACAGCAGGGAACACGGTAACATTCTAATCACCCCTTTTTTCCCAAAAGAGCTATTGCCCCATTCTGTAAAATCATAGCAGAAAAGGTACTGAAAAGAGACAGAAAACTACTGAGCATTTGGGACATTCCAAATGAATGAAAAAAACGCATTCGAATAAGCTTTCCCTCCTGCTTTCTTCATTGCCAGAATTGCCTCCTTCTCCCCTCCCTTAAAATTTTACTTATTTTTTAAAAAGGCAAAAAACAGAAGAGAATTAAATAGCTGTAGCTTTTTAATTAAGAAGTAAAGTTAAAAAGCTCCCAGATGATCTATGGGTGAAGAGAAGCAGAGAAAGCCATGTTTGAAAAATGGGGAGTGAGAAAGGATAGTACCAAAAGCAACTTCACAGGCCACAGGGATGACAGTTGCATATTTAACTTTTTATTTTATAATACAAAGAAAAGCTTTCTAGTCCAATTTATGAAGCACTGAAATCCCACAGCACAGGATACAACATCATCCACCAATTTCTGCATGGAACATATCCATGTTCTAAGTGCCTCTTTTCCCAAAATAAATATTGCCTGATGCTTTAAAATGCCTTTTTGTATCAGTGTAGCCTTACCAATATTGCTGCACCAGTACAGACACATAGTAGGTGGGGCTTGCACAAATGCAACTCACCCCATTTTACGCTGGCACAGTGCATCTATGGGAGAGGTTTGCACCAGTGTAGCTAGTGATGCAAATATACCTAATGTAGCCAGGTCCTTAGAGCAGAAAAGACACTGAAAAGAGGCATGCAGAAAGCTAGTGAGCATTTGGGATGTCCCATTAGTGATAATGACCAGGAAAGGATAAAATAACTAATTTGTTTTTCTTCATGTTCACATAAATTAATTATACTTTCAGATTACAAATCTGTGTCTGTTTCAGTGTCTACTCATGTTGGAATTACCCTTCCATGAGCCAGTTCAGGCCAATCAAAGAACTGTTCAGCGTAGCTGATGTCACCCAAACAGCTCCTGAGAACGGGTCATAATTTCAAAGAGAGAGAAGCAGATCAGGAAATCGTATAAATAACTAAAATGTGTTTTATAGCAGGGATTATAATGGGGATTGCAGCTAGTGTTGTGAATGGTGAGGACAAAAATGCATGGGGTCTTTATTCCCTTGTAATCTGCAAACCCTTCTGATTAGCCAGGAAGGGTGAAACCCTGCTTGCCTTACTCATGTGTGTAGCACCAAGGTGAAGGCAAAGCCGGTAGTCTTCCCACATGAGGATGCAAGCGGGATCTGTCCCTTAGTGGTGAACTGAGAAGAGAGACTGAAAAATGTTGGCTTTACCCTTTCCTGCACTTTACAATGCATAAAGATGGCCTCACACTTAAATAAAAATCCTGCTTGCTATTTACATGAGGCGTCCCAGGTCCTCACATCCCTCTCTGTGCTGGAGGATCTTAGGGTGACCAGACAGCAAGTGTGAAAAATCAGGACTGGGGTGGGAGGGTAATAGGAGCCTATATAAGAAAATCGGGACTGTCCCTATAAAATCGGGACATCTGGTCACCCTAGAGGATCTTGGGCAGAACTCTGGAGAGCCTGAACCATAAGGTTATCACTGGTGGTTGTAGACAGAGCTGTGACTCCCCCTCACCTCAACCAATGGGAGAAGGGTTAAGAGTTAGCACCCCCTTTCCAGGAAGCAGTAAGAAAGAAGGAGACAGCTCACAGCACAGCCTAGAGTGACATGATCCTTCAAATCCTCCAAAGATCTCACTAAGTCTTCTAGAACAGAAAGGGAAGTGAGCGCTTGATGTTCCAAATGTAAATACATAGAAAATCCCCACAACGCACATATTTTAAACCTTTGGGACAGAAGCAGGAAAGGGCAGGTTTATAGCTATATGTAGATATAGATAGCACTATAAAATTTTGCTTTGCAGTTCACTTAGACAGAGGCAGTTTCTGGAGTGTAAACCTTAGCTCTTGTTGGGCTAATTCACATTAATACAGTGACCCAATGAGTCCTGATTCTCATCTCACCTCCACCAACTTTACTTCGGTGTTAAGTCCATTGACTTCAATAGTTACTTCTGACTTGCCCCAGTGTAAACAAGATCAGAAGGCTGTGTATCTCTAGTAAGAGAGAAGAAACAGACCCTAACTAAGCTAATGAGGCAAGACAATTTGAGGATTAATTCCTACAGGTAAGAATGTCCTCAGATCGTCCTTCTGTTGCACTAAAACCTAATAAAGCAGGACAATTGAAATCTGCAGGTGAGGGAAATCCATGAGCCCTAAAGATGTCAAGTTGGTTTATGTATGGATTTCTCACGGACGGCCCTGCATTCTGCAAGATCAAGTTTCTGACCCCTATGGTGAGTGACCCTTTGACTGCAGATGAATGCTGTGATGTCCTTTAGAGTCTGCAGCCAAAAGAGGCTGCACGCTTAGTACTAAGGGATGTGTGAACAATTTATGTGGAGTATAACTTTCAAATCCAGTCCCACAACTACTTAAAAGCCAGACAATTTGATCCTTTCACTGATGGTTACCGCACCAAAATTATTCATCCAATGAGCTTGTCTAGTGAAGCTGAACAGACCTGTCCCCGCCTGGCAATTTGTTCACTGGAAAAGATGCGATGCAGGAATAAGGTTCAGAGAACTCTAGGGTTGTACAGTCATGCAGAATGGGAGGGCTTTTGGGTGGATTACTATGAATGTTTCTTTTGATTTCCACGTATGGCGGGGTGTGCCCCGTATGTAATTTCAAGTTGTGTATTTCATGTGATCTCAATGCACAACGACAAATCAGCTAAGGATTCCTTAAAAGAAGAGATAGGCCTAAGACAGAGAGTTTAGATCCAGATTCAGATGTGGATGCAAACTTCCCCAAAATTCAGGTAGTTCGTATATGGTGCTCTGGTTCCACCCATCATACAGATGGATCAGAGTGGCAGAGTTCAGATCTGGATTATCTCAAAGCTCTGGGGTCAGGAATCAATGTTTCATTTTAGTCCATTGGTTCTGTACCTCAGAGTTTGGATTCAGACCTTGATTTGAACTCCTCAGGATCTTTCAGACCTGATGTTCTGACCCATCCGTATTTCTACTCTTTCACCAACCTTGCCTGAGTTTGGAGCCTGCAGTGACACACCAATCCAGGCAGGTTTCTTGGGTTTGGGTGCAATTGTTTTGCACAGCTCTGCACGAAGGGAATATTCTTTCATTATACGGATAATTGAGATTTTAACTACCACGGCATTTATGATGTCATCAGTGAAGTAGTACCAGACACCCAAAGCAGAGTTTGTGTGATATTGTGGTCTTTGCTGTGCTGTTTAGCTGAGCAGCTGTGAAGGAAGTTTTGTTTAATGTGATGGGCAGTATTTTTCAGTGACCTTCCTGGTGTCTTACAATGAGATTAGGTCTTAAAATATAAGAGGCCAATTAGCATGGAAATAGAAATTAGCTCCCCACGCCCTTTGGTGACATGGAGAAAGGCCCCCTACCATTTACCCAGGAGTAACTCACAGAAACGTCAGGGGAAATTCCCTGCAGATTTCTGTTGTCCGTACTGGTGAGGCCTGATTTTCAGCAGTGCTGAGCATCTGCAGCTGTTGTTGATTTCACTGAGGGCTGTGGGTGTGCAGAACCTCTGGAAACCAGGCCAAGGAGTTTTTTTGGTGTTGGGAGCAGGAGGGATGGGAAAGGAGGAGGAGACGGGTATTCTGTGACCGTTGGAAACAGTCTTCATCAGGCCGAGTAGGCGGGACAGCCATTTAGGAGGCACAGCAACCTGCCCCAAGTGAAAAATGCTCACTGTCCGGAAGACAAACTGTACAGAGTCAAATCTAATCATCGTCGTCATCGTCGTCGTCATCGTCATCATCATCGTCATCATCGTCGTCGTCATCATCATTGTCATCATCGTCGTCATCATCTTCCGTGTTTATCTTCCCAGAGAGCACATCCTCTATCCAGTCTTCCAGCTCCTCAGCTGTGGGCAGGTCATCATCATCCTTGATTTCCATCCAAATACTGTCTGCCTGAAGGAACAGATAACACAGCAAGAAATCAGAGCACCTCCCTACCAGGGGCTGGCTGGTGGTAGGATTACTTCACCTCTCCAAGGAGTGGGTAGGATTAGTTTATTTCTCTAACTAGGTGCGGTGGGATTAGCTCATATGTCAAGCAGGGGCTGGCAGGATTAGCCCCCCCTTTCTAACAGGGGGACTCAGTGCTGCTTTACTAAGGCCTGGGCAACACTTAAAATTTAGGTCAGCATAGCTACATCACTCAAGGTTGTGACAAATCCACCCGCCGTAGCCTGGCCCCTGGTGTAGATCCAGCAAGGGTGACAGAAGACCTAGCTACTGTTGCTTGGGATGGTGTTGATCCTACACTAACAGAAAGACCCCTTCCATCGTTGTAGGCTGTGCCTATACTACTGGATTATGTTGCTATAGTCCCTGTAGTGGAGACATGGCCAAAGCTTGTAATAGATGTACTGCATGGAACTGATCATGTTCTTAAACTGACGGTTAGGAACTGGGCAGGTAATAGCATGCATTTTGATCACATTTTTCTCATTATTGGACCAGCTAGCTAATTATATTAGCCAATAGTCCATAGGGACGTAGCTCCACTGGTTTTAGCCGATTTCACAAATTAGTTTCATATTCCCCTCCTTGTCTCCAACTATCTCCATGGATTTGTTCCACTGGATTTTCCAGACCTCGTCATCTCTACTCATCTCCCTGATCCTTCCACTCTTCTCCTGCCAGCACTCTCTCCGGCCTATCACACAGTCTGGAGCGACACTCTTGGGGTTACAGCAGCTCCTGCCATCTGGAAGAGCCTTTTCCCATAACACCTCTTTGCCTCACTGACTCCACAGTTCATTCCAAATCTGCAGAAAATACTGCCCATCCCCCTGGTCTGTATGTCTTAAACTCTTCTCTCTGTTCATATCATTTAAAGCTGCAAACCACTGTGGATTTCTGGCGGTATGAAAGACGCTGTAGTGAGAGGCGGCCTGGTCTAGTGGAAGGGGACTCAGGTGACCTGGGCTCTATTCCCTGTTTAGCCACAGATTCCTTGCGTGACCATGGAGTTTCCCTAGCTGTAAAGCGGGGATAATGACACTGTTCGTTCATGCTTTGAAAGGCCCTGGAGCAATGAAATCTCCAAAGCAAAGTCTTTCCTGGCCTGAGGGACCTAATTTGCTTGGGGTCCTGATGTATGTTTTGATAAAATGTCTGGTCACATTTCCGCCTTTAGGGAGGGCTTAGATCCCCAAGTATTTCCTTTATCAAACAGGAAGCTATCAAAAGAGATACAGAGCTTGATCCTGATGCCCTGCGAGTAGTCCCATTGAATTCAATGGCACTGTTTGGGTGAATGAGGGCTACTCCTGTGAGTAAAGACAACTGAATCAGACTCGTCGCTTGTGTGGAAAATATAGCTGCAGTATATTGCAATGCACAGTGGCAGGACTTATACACTGCCACAGTGAGAATAGGCAGTGGGAACCTGGAACAGAATGGTATTTTTATTGGCGGATTTCTAGAGAAGTGATGGGAACAGAGAGGCTACTCCCTCTGAAGTCAATGGAAATGTTTCTTTGTATTCACTGGGATTGATTCACCACTGTGTTACTCCATTTTATATCAGTGCATCTCAGTGGATTTACATCACTGTCAAACTGGAGCATTGCAATGCTGAATCAGGCCCAACATTCTTCTTTTCTTATACCGCACCAAAATGCACCTTCCTTAAACCTTCCTTCTAGATAAATGGAAAACATACTTCCCACCCCTTCCCTGCCCCCATTCCAACCCCTCCCCAAAGTCCCTGCCCCAACTCCGCCCCCTCCCTGCCCCTATTCCAACCCCTTCCCCAAATCCCCGCCCCGGCCCCGCCTCTTCTCCTGAGTGTGCCACATTCCTGCTCCTCTCACCACCCCCCTCCCTCCCAGCTGTTTGGCGGCGGCCAGGCAGGAAGCACTGGGAGGTAGGCAGAAGAGCGGGGACACGGCGCGCTCAGGAGGGGAGGAGGAGGTGGGGCGGGGGGTGAGGGGAGCTTGGCTGCCAGTGGGTGCAGAGCACCCACTAATTTTTCCCCATGGGTGCTCCAGCCCTGGAGCACCCATGGACTCAGTGCCTATGTCTAGATAACCTCTGGATAGTAAATATGTACCAATGGGTCACCGGCATTCATGGACAATATCTCATTACATGTCATGTTCTTGCTACCAACAGGTCTACTCTCATAAATTTCCATTGGTGTCTATTTAATATAACTTTAAAATTACTTAAAAGGCAAACAACTGCTGCAAATTCATTAACAGGACACATCTGGGTCTAGTATTCAGGGCACTGGATCCAGGGCATTGGGTTCTATTCCTACGTGACCTAGTGGGCAATCTTATGTAAGACATTTCATCTCTCCATGCTTCTGGTTTCCTTTCTTCCCCTGTCTTGTTTATTTAGACCTGGTCCACAGTAGAAAATTAGGTCAGTTTAACTACATCAGTCAGGAGTGTGAAAAATCTACCCACGCTTGTCTATGTTGAAGCGCTACAGCGGCAAAGCTGCAGCGGCACAGCTGGGCCATTGTGGTGCTCTAAGAGTAGACAAGCCCTTAGTCTGTAAGCTCTTCAGGGCAGGGTCCGTCCCTTAATATGTGTACGTACAGGGCCTAGCAAAACATGGCCCCAGTTTCTGATCAGGGCCTCTACCCACTGCTTTAATATTGTTAAATGGCTTGGCTTAAACCTCATCTAAACTGTTGTGACCTCCACCCCTCATTTAAGGTAGCTCAGAGATAGATAAACAGCCCCATCTAAGACAAAGGGGTATGCGAGCCCACTCAGTGATTTGGATTTTGTGGGTGGAGAGCTCCATAAGGGATTGTTTGTGCATGTGTGTGAGCTAGTCTACACTTAAAATGCTTCAGCAGCGCTGCTGCAGCGTTTCAGTGTAGACACAACCTATGCTGACAGGAGGGATTCCCCTGTCGGCGTGGGTAACCCACCTCCCTGACAGAAAACTTATTCTATTGACCTAGCACTGTCTACACTGGGGGTTAGGTCTGTATAGCTGCGTCTTTCAGGCATGTGGATTTTTCACACCCCCAAGAAATGTATTTATAGCAATATAAATCCCTAGTGTAGGCCAGGCCTCTTTGCGGGTGGGTGGGTAAGTGGTACAAAATGAACACAAGCCGAGAGACAACAGAAGAGAGAGACAGAAGCAAGACAGAAGTAAAGTGAGAAAGTCAAGCAGACACTATCTGAAAGCACAGTAATGTGGCCCTGAAACAAATCTAAGAGAAAAGCTTTTTGGACACAGAGTTCTGGCTGGAAAGGCAGGCTTAGGACAGCGAAGAAAGAAACCGTCTACTGCTACGTGATTCCTCCTGTGTTCAGAGAAACAGGACTTTGTCCATTCTTTGTAAATAAACAAGGCTGCGCCAAAGAAAACATCAGCCCCCATCACCAATTTCTACTTCCATGTGGAACACACACAGGGCCTCAAACTTTGATTAGCCACTTGGGTCAGAAGGGGTAACAATATAAATAATCATAATAGTAAATCAGCCACATCTGGTAAACTGTGTAGCTGCTTGATAACTTCTGACCCAAACTTTGCTGTTTTTCTACATTTCCAACTTTTCCACTGACTCCAGTAGGAGCAGGAGCAGGCCTAGAGTTACTTAATAATACTACTGGTTTGCCCTTCTACAGCACCATCCATCCACAGATCTCACAGCACTTGTCAAATAGGAGCAAATGAAATCTTGTAGTATCCCTCCGATACACATGGGTTTCATTATCCCTGCTGTAGAGAAGAGGAAACTGAAGGGTGAACTGATTTGCTCAAGGTCACAGAGGAAGTAGGTGGCAGAGCCAGGAATAGACCCCAAGGGTTGGATCCTTAGCTGGCATAAATGGTCATAGCCCATTGAAGTCCCTCTTGACTCTCCTCTGAGGTCAAATTAACATTCAGATTTTTTATTAACAAAATTTCAAACACAAAAAGGGTCGTTAAACCCAGACTCCATGTTATGAGTATTTACATAGTTGAGGGAATTCTGATTCCCAAGCTGCTACGTTTCCAGACAGCTCCTTTTTATGGTTATAAAAGGTTACATTTCACAGCATCCAGCCATGAAAAGAAGAAGCCTGTAAATCTGGAGTATGTCTTAGAAGTTCTCAGATAATCTCGACGTTTCTGTCAGAATGAGGAAAAATGTTTTTTTTTTTCCTCCATTGTCTTGCCATTTGGCATGTTACGTGCATTTTATTTTCCTGACTGTTCCTTATGGTTAGTTGTTGCTTGGAAGCAGGACTGGGTCCCTCACCTGACTGTCAGTACATACATAGGGAGTTTGCAACCCGACATTAGTCCCACACAAGCCTGGTACAACACAGTGGAAATAATAGCTTTTTAATGGCAAGATTTACTGCTCATAAAACCCAGGCAGGTAGCACAATGGCAAAGTGTGAGTCACCCAGAGCCTGATCCTGGGATGTGCTGGGCACCCTGGACTCCAATGCGAGTTAGGACTCAGCACCTCTCAGCAACTGCACTGGTTACATGGGTATGTTTTGAGTTGATTTGCACTCTCCATGGTAACACAATGGCATGACTTAGAAACAGTTGCCAACCTGGGAGGAAAATTCCATGTGTTTGTGAAGTGCAATAGGACGGGGCTGTTTAGCTTTTGTTTTACTGTGCATGCACGTGAAACAGAGAAAGAGTTGAATTATACTCCCCAGATCGTGTGCATGGGTGGGGAGGGACTCAGGGAACCTCCCTCACTCCTCTGGTCTAGTGCACCCTCCCCAGGGCTAGGCTCACTGTGGCTCTCATCACTAGGGAACATGAAGCGGGGATGGCTGGTCAGTGCTGCTGGCAGTACTAGAGGCCCAGTCTGTGTTTCTGGGCAGGGTGAAGCCAGGGCTGTGACTCTTCTGCGCTGGGATGGCTGCATGGTGGAATGTATTGGATATACCTGTTGAACAGGTATGACAAGGGCTTCCCCTACCCTAGGCAGCGAGAAGAATTAAGTCTTTCTTCCTCCTCTGCCCCATTGCAGCTCGAGCCGTGCAGGAGCCCTCACTGGTTTTGTGATCAAGCGGTGTAGTGGCTAGAAAAGGGCCTTTGGTTTTAGACTACAGGGGTGTGCAGTTGGGGAGGAACGGCTACACTCACAGTTTGTGTAAGGCCTGGGGGAAAGTGAGGCGTAATTAAATTCCATTAAAAGAACTCAGAGAGAATATGCTAGTGTGGTTATTGTCAGCCAGGTGCCTATGTAAGAACAGCACCTGCTTATGGACCAGTTCTGCTCCCTGTACATTAAACCCAGTGCTGTGGTCTAAATACATTAGTTCACCCTCATCTGCTTCACGGTTGTGAAGACTGATACATCCACTTACACTATGCTACGCCTGTGATCAAATTCTCCATAGTGCCACTGAACACAATGGTCTCACAGTGGGCTGGAAGCCTAGAGGAAGCCCTGATATTCAATATTCTTTCCATGAAGTTCCCACCATTGTCAATTGCATCCTTCGGGTTTCTTACTGTATTTTTAATCTGTGCAGCTGCTCACTGTTGTCTGTTAGTGACCGTCTTTCCTCACACAGTCAAACTGCCCTTCTGGTTTTACCATGCAGCTACCCTCTTCCTTCTTTCAGTCCCTAAGTTATCTTTTGCTGTTCTGTTTCTCTGCTGAGACCTATAGAATTCCATGCAAATAAGATCCTACTGTGAGTGACTGACTAGGAAAGACCCCAGGGGAAGTGATGAAAACCTCATTGTACGAGTCATTTAAAATTAAGTTGGATAAAGCACTGGGGAACAGTCTGTAGGGAACAATTGCGCATTGGCCAGAGGTAGCCTACAAGTGACTCAGTAGTAGAACTGGGCCCAAACTGAAACTGGATCTGAACATTCCTGCACTTTGAAGTGTTGAAAATCCAGATCTGAAGGTAAATTTTGTGGCTTAACATTTGCTCTGCTCCCCAGGGGTGAAATTCTGGTCCCACTGACGTCAACAGCAAAACTTCTATTGACTTCACCGGGGCCAGGATTTTGCCCTAAGTCTTGTCCTTCTTAGCATCTCAGATTCTTACTGGATTTGCTGTGTTTGTCATACTCACATCTGTGACATTTACCACCCCGATTTGTGGCTTGAATAGGTCAATCTTGAAGATCTTCTCCCAATAGGTGATGAGCTGCAGCAATTGGGGGGAAAAAAGGAAGCTAAGACAAAGGTGTTTAAACAACCACTTCATATTAACACAGCCAGCTGGCTATGGAAGAACAAGCCATCCAGTGATCAGTCTGGTCCTGGAAATCAGAGATGGACTGTCTTGTGTAGCAGTGTAAAGAGCTAACCAGTGGGCTGTCCCAAAAGCATCCATCTAATGGTGGCAACACCAGATCAGTTTCTTCTCCAGCACTGTCATGCAGATTTGACTGGGAGGTGCATCCTGGCTGGTTAGTTCCCAGTTTGCCATGTTATGTCTCAACTTCTCCCACATTTTCTCTTCTCTTCCTATACATTCTGTGTGTGCTCTGGTAGGATGAGTGCACACACACACACACACACACACACACACACACACACACACACACAC
>NW_020664593.1:5119695-5122198 GCF_002925995.2 Terrapene triunguis | reverse complement strand
CCAAGGAGGGAAATGATCCTCCGCCACTCACCAGAGGAAAGTCATCAGGATCGATCCACACAATGCTTAGGTCAGGATTGTTGGTGTTCTCCTTGGCGACTTGCTTCAGAGTCTCCAGGAACTCAAAGCCATCTGAAATGATATATATGAACCTCCTAGTCTCTCAAACAAGCACCCCGATACACGCTTCTTGTTTTGTTGCAATGTCCAGGCTAAAGAGGGCATACAAGGCTCCTTTTTATTTAAAAAGTTTCTAGCTAACCTCTGTTCCTTATGATGATGGCTGCTACATGACAATGCTTTGCACTTCTCTAGCAGCCTTCCTCCGAGCATATCAAAATGAATGAAATATCAATTAAGCCTCGTAATCCCTCTGTGAAGTGGGGCATTTGCATTATCCCCATTTTACAGATGGGGAAACTGAGGCACAGAGCGGGTGAAGAGTGGGATTTTCACTAATGTCTGAGTGATTTAGGACCACAAATTCCATTGACTTGTGCTCCTGAATCACTAAGGCACTTTTGAAAATCTCATCCTAAGTGCTTCACCCAAGATCACACAACAAGTCAGTGGCAGAATTGGGACAAAAAACTAACGGTCCTGAATCCTGTTCTCTGCTCACTCAGCTTGTGCAGTAGGACTCTAGGAACTGCCATCTGAAACTAACTAATAGTTCATGCAGAATATTATTTTATCTCCAACCGCTGCCAGAGTCAAAAGCTTCTGAGGAAGATGTAAGCCCCTCACAAATCGCTTGTCTGTGCCACACTGACCAGAGAGAGGGGTAAATTTCTTCCTGACCCGAGCTGGTGACCAATTTAAGGCCTGAAGCATGAGGATTGATAATCCTTGCAATTTAATCCTAACTGGTGTAGTTGCTGAGGCTATTCTTATTCACTGGCTAAAAGTTCACACAAGCATCCTGACTCCAGATCCCTGTCTCCCTTTCCCCAGTTTGTGTATGGGGTTCTCGCTGCTCGATGGAGGCAGGCCCTGCTGAACTGGTCTGACAGGCTTGCCAACTGCCAGACTGCATTTGCTTTGGAAACTTTCTCATGCCAGGTAAGGTATGGTAACTGAACTGCAAAGCAACAGACACACCTTCCTTTTGGGCGACGCTTCCTTGTGGCTGCACTTGTGAAGGGGAGAGAGACTTCCCTTTAGAATCAGCACAGATCCTGGGATACTCAGTGCAGGGATTGGGATTGGTAAGGGATTGGGAGGGGGAGAAGGTGGCTCCAAGATGTGGAGTCAGTTTAACAGAGTGTAAGCTGATGTAACTCACACACTGTGGGGCTGGGAGGAAGGAGTCTTGCAGGAAAAGCAACTAGCAAGAAGGGGTGAGGAGGTGTAAGTCCTTGGGGCTGAGAAGAGGGCCTATGTGTGAGGCTCAGACCAGGCAACCATAATTCAAGTCAAAGCTGATCCTAGGTACAATAGATTTCCAGCTAGGTGTGGGGAGAGACAGGAGTTATGTGGGGGTGGGGAAGGGCCTCCTACCCGGGTCGTCTTCTTCGGCGAAGGCCACAATGTGAATTCCATCCAGGTCATCCTCCTGTGGACAAGAAAGCTGTTACTGACTGGTCAGGAGACAGGAGGAGAGAGCATTGAAAGGGGAAGGGGCAGCTCGAGCGCAGGTTGCTGTTGGAGATGAGGAAAAACGGGGTGCCATGAGGAGAAGTATCTGGATGAGGAAGAGAGGGGCACTGTTAAGAGCGGCTGAGACTGAGTCATGATGTGACATTAGAGTGTGGGGCTTAGGTGGGGTGGAGATGTGGAGGTGATGGGTACCACAAAGAAGAGTTTGGCTGGGGTTGCTGTGGAGTAACGCACAGTATTGGATGGGATCTGCTGTGAAAGATGAGGAGGAGGCCACCACACCAAGCGATAGGGTTGGAAGCGGGGAGAGAAGAAGGAGGAAGAGAGCACTTTGTAAGGCTTGGACGCAGTTGCTAAGAGAGATAAGGATGCTCCTGCAGGCCTGCCAGTGGTGGAGAGGCATTGTTCCTGTAGAAGACCTAGTGCCCCATGGGGTGCTGTAGAGAGCCAGCTGAGTACAGGGTCTTTCTACACTAGCTGGAGCCTGAACTCTCCAAAATGCTTCCCTGCTGCCAGTGCTCAGTGTGCAGGGCCATGGCCATGCCCCACCCCCCACAGACATGCCCCTTCTGGGCTGGTGAGTGATGCCAATAGCATCAGCTGGTGTCCCTCCTCCTCCAATAATGGGAGCAATGAAGAGGCTCAAATGAGTCTCTGTAAGGGGTGAAGAGCACGAGGTTTTGGAGGGGGGTCACTGTGAGTAGTGAGGGGATCAGACGGGGCGGGTGGGAGGGGAGGGGGCTCAGACAGGGCGGGTGGGAGGGGAGGGGGCTCAGACGGGGCGGGTGAGAAGGGAGGGGGCTCAGACGGTGCGGGTGAGCGGTGAGGGGATCAGACTGGGCGGGTGAGAGGGGAGGGGATCAGACAGGGTTGGTGAGAGGTGAGGGGGCTCAGACGGGGCGGG
>NW_020664593.1:5067613-5119595 GCF_002925995.2 Terrapene triunguis | reverse complement strand
GTGAGGGGATCAGATGGGGTCAGTGAGAGGTGAGGGGATCAGACGGGACGGATGAGTGGGGAGGGGCCTCAGACGGGGCGGGTGAGAGGGGAGGGGCCTCAGGCGGGGCAGGTGAGAGGGGAGGGGGCTCAGACGAGGCGGGTGAGCAGTGAGGGGCTCAGACGGGGCGGGTGAGTGGTGAGGGGGCTCAGGCGGGGCGGGTGAGCGGTGGGAGGATCAGACGGGGCGGGTGAGCGGTGAAGGGATCAGACGGGGCTGGTGAGCGGTCAGGGGATCAGATGGGGCGGGTGAGAGGGGAGGGGGCTCAGACGAGGCGGGTGAGAGGGGAGGGGGCTCAGAGGGGGGGGGGGGGAGGGAGGGGATCAGATGAGGCGGGTGAAAGGTGACGGGATCAGACGGGGTCAGTGAGAGGTGAGGGGGCTCAGATGGGTGTCTTTGTGAGATCTGACAGACTTAGATGAGGCTGATGTGAGGGGCTTGGGTGATTTGCTCCATGAAAGCTGTGGGGGTGTGAGTAGGGCTCGGCTAATGACATTGGCAAAAGCCAATGTATCAGCCAGGCTGTTTATTGTGCACCTGCTACGAAAGTCGTCTCGGAATTATCCCACGGTAAAGCCTCAGTTTCTTCATCCTCTGCCGATCCCAGTTTCCATTTCAATTGATTTTAATGCAAGAAAAAATTCCCATCTAAATGCTAATTTCTTTTCCCCTTTGAGCCCAGAGGTGACAAAACCACTATCAAAAACTAAAAAGAACAACAACAAAATAAAACAAGCTAAAAGATTAAGTGGAAAACATTATCTTTAAAAACAAGAGACGGTGTTGGGCCTGTCCTAGCTTCTTTGGGGAATCCCATTTTCACAGGGACACTTAGGGCAGATTTGCTACAGAAATCAGACCACAAACAGATTGTGTAGCCTGCAGTTTTGTTTTTCCTTTACATTTGCCAGCAAGATCATTGCACAACAGACTAAAAAAAAATCTCTCTCTTCTTAGACAAATGGAGCCAGATTCTGATCTCAGCTGCACTTGTGTAAACCTGGAGTAATTCCAGTGATGCGACTATTCTGAATTTACACCTGGGTAACTGAGATCAGAATCTAGCCCCATATCTCTTGTGTATAAAAATCTCCTTACCTTAATGGATGAAAACCCTGTATTTTAACGCTGTGGTTATTAGCAAACTTTCCAGCACTGACAATCCATGCTTTTTTCAAGACTATATTATGACATATTTAATATTAAATCAAAATCACTATGGGTGAAATCCTGGTCCCATTGAAGTCAATGGTAAAACAAAATAACCATTAACATCACTGGAGCCAGGATTTAACCCAATATATCAAAACCATATTTAACAAATAACTGAAAACCCTGGGTCCAACAAGACATAAAGACTGAACGACTCAATTGTCAAGGTTTCGTTGCATCATTTCTTTCCTTATTGTCTCAAGGACTAATTCTGCAATCAGTTCTTTTGAAAATCAGGCCCAAGGTGTCTCAAATTGGGCAGCTGTTGAAAATGTTGGCTCTGAGCTCTTTGGAGAAATAATCGTATCTTCTTCAATGTCTGTAAAGCACCATGGGTGGCAACACCATGAATGAATAATATTAAGTGAATTTATCAGAATGCTGGACACAATTGGAGCTCTTGACTGGCTTTTAATGTCACACCCATGCCTATTAGAACTGAGTCATTTGTAGCAAATAACTCATTCTATGACTGTCACCACTTTTCCCCTGTTCACAGAACACGGAATTCTTGCCTATGTTCTTACATTTCAAATTGCTGGTGAATTTCTTCAGAATCTTTTAACTGCAGTTCATTCAAACTGTGGCTATTACAATCAATATACAATTTGTTCTGTAACTCATGTGACTAATCTAACAATCCCAGCCTGAATTTCGAATTGGATATCTATTGTAACATTCACAATTCATGCTGTGTAAGTTCCATAAGTCATCCAGAAACAATACTACATGGCTGATCTATCTAATTAACCCTGTGAACACTACAGGTGAATAGAGGATTCCTTACCCAAGGATGTTGAATATGAGTATATTGTAGTCACCATTATAGGCTCAATAAGAGTTACATCTTGAACCAGCTAGAGTGGTTACTTAACACTGAACTGAGAATATCTTCTCCTCTTCTGTACTCTAGACCCAGCTGCTCCAAGAAGCAATTATTTAAGGTGCTGGGAAATTGCTTCTTTAAAACTTGACCCAGAGTGCCATTTGACCAGTTTACGCTAGGAGATGAATTGTTATAGTTATTATGTTTTGATTTTCCACAGCACTGTGCATTCAACACCATTATCCCTGATTCTGGCCCCGATTCAGCAATCTATCTCCAAACAGCAAAGCACTTCAGCATGTGATTAAACTGTACACTCTGGAAGCTATGGATGAAGCTGCATAATCATCCAATGTGCTCGTAAAGCTGCAGAGGCTTTGGGGGATAATGCTGCTGTCTAATCATCACAGCTTGGAGCTTTTCTGTAGCAATTCACGAGCCAGAGCAGATTTGTTTCTCATTCAAAGATTTCAGGGGACTAAAGGCTTCCCTCCCTTGCATGCTTACCCAGGTCTCAAACATGTCTTCTGGGCGCAGCTTCCTCAGGGTGGCTCTGGAAAGAAGAAAAGAACCTTCTCTTAGGATGCAGGCAGGTTATTCACATTGCTGGTGTGAATGGAAAAAGCAATCATGGAGCAGATACTTACCAGTGGGATTCACCTCTCTAGGCCCCTTCTGAGTGTGGACAGAAGGGTCAAATTCTGCTCTTATTTCATAGATGCCAAGGCCAGAAGGGACCATTGTGACCATCTAGTCTGACCTCCTGTATAACACAGGCCATAGAACTGCCCCAAAATGATACCCAGAGCAGATCTTTTAGAAAAAACATCCAATCTTGATTTAAAAATTGTCAGTGATGGCGATTCCACCACGACCCTTGGTGCATTGTTCCAATGGTTAATTACCCTCACTGTTAAAAAATTATGCCCTATTACCAGTCTGAATTTGTCTAGCTTCAGCTTCCCTCCATTGGATCGTGTTATTCCCTTCTCTGCCAGATTGATGGGCCCATTATTAAATATTTGTTCCCCATGTAGATACTTAAAGTCTACAATCAAATCACCCCTTAACCTTCTCTTTGTTAAGCTAAACAGACTGAGCTCCCGGAGTCTATCGCTATCAGGCATGTTTTCCGATACTTTAATCGTTCTTGTGGCTCTTTTCTGAACCCTCTCCAATCTGTCAACATCCTTCTTGAATTGTGAGCACCAGAACTGTTTCGGGAACTATTTCAGCAGCAGTTACACCGGTGCCAAATACAGAGGTGAAATAACCTCTCTACTCCTACTCGAGATTCCTGTTTCTGCATCCAAGGATCACATTAGCTCTTTTGGCCACTGTGCCATACTGGGAACTCATGTTCAGCTGACTTTCCACCATGAACTCCAAATTCTCTTCAGAGTCCCCACTTCCCAGGATAGACTCCCCCATCCTGTACGTGTGGCCTACATTCTTTTTCCTAAATGAATACATTTACACTGAACCATATTAAAACACATATTGTTTGCTTGAGCCCAGTTTACCAAGCAATCCAGATCGCTCTGTCTCAGTGACCTGTCCTCTTCATTATTTACCACTCCCCCAATTTTTGTGTCATCTGCAAACTTTATAAGTGATGAGTTTATATTTTCTTCCACGGGGTTAATAAATATGTCAAATAGTGTAGCACCAAGAACCAATCCCTCAGGACCCCACTGGAAACACCCATTTGATGATTCCCTGTTCACAATTACATTTTTAGAACTATCAGTTAGCCAGCTTTTAATCCATTCAATGTGTGCCATGTTAATTTAATATGTTTCTAATTTTTTAATAAAAATGTCATGTGGTATCAAGGCAAACACTTTACAGAAGTCTAAGTATATTACATCAACACTATTACCTTTATCACCCAAACTTGTAATCTCATCACCATTATATTGGTACAACTCTGTTGTCACACCCTACTGGAGACACTTTGGAGATATGGTTCCAAACACCATGGGTTGTCCCATTTGTGTGTAACTGACAGCATAATGTGGCCCATAAGCTTTTTGAGAAGACAAGGTATAGTGCTACAACAATCCAGGGCCATTTACTTCCCAATTGAGCCACAATCTCCATTCACTTCTGCTGGTTTTACCTCAGTGTAACTCAACTGACTTTCATGGAGTTACTCCACATTTACAGAAGAATTAGGACCTATGGGTTTTATGTGAGTAATTGAGAGCAGAATTTGACTGAATATATCTACACTAGAGATAGAGGAACCCCCAAAGAACTGGGAGGTTAGATTCAAATAAACATCCTAAATTTTGGATGCTTATTCAAAATGTCTGAACTGCGTGGGGCTGTAAAAGAACTGGAGATCCTGAGAGAGCAAACGCCCTAATGAGAAGTCAGGTACATCAATCAAGGTTAAAAATACCTTTCAGTCAATGTTGCTAAGTTGATTTACAGCAGCTGAGGATCTGGCCCCATACGAATAGTCTCTCTGATGGAATTTGGACACTAACCACACAGAAGTAGGAAGCACAGTGACATGAAAGTGGGTATGGTCTAGTGGTTAAAGCAGAGTGGGCCAAATTCTGTTTTCAGTTAAATGGATGTAAAAATCCAAAGAAATGTCTCTGTACTCAGTGGAATTATTACATAATTTACACTGGTGCAATTGGGAGCAGAATTCGGTCTGGTCTGGAAACCGACAGTCAAATTACCTGGCTTCCATTCCCAGCTCTGCACTAATCTGCTGCTGATCTTGGGCAAGTCACATCACTGCTCTATAGATCAGTTTCCTGAGCCATGCACTGGAGATCGTACTGTCCTGCTGTAGCACCCAGGTGTATTGTGAAGCTGAATTTATGAACCTTTACAAAGCCTTTGTATTTGGAGTTGAAGAATCAAGGTTCTAATTATGACTCCCCCAAGTGTGTGTGGGATTAGGCTAAGAATTATATACTCATAGAATCGTAAGACTGGAAGGAACCTCAAGAGGTCATCTAGTCCAGTCCCCTGCACTCATGGCAGGACTAAGTATTATCTAGACCATCCCTGACAGGTGTTCTTTAAAATCTCCTATGATGGAGATTCCACGACCTCCCTAGGCAATTTATTCCAGTGCTTAACCACTCTGACAGTTAGGAAGTTTTTCCTAATGTCCAACCTAAACCTTCCTTGCTGCAATTTAAGCCCATTGCTTCTTGTCCTATCCTCAGAGGTTAAGGAGAATAATTTTTCCCCTCCTCCTTATAACAACCTTTTATGTACTTGAACACTGTTATCATGTCCCCTCTCAGTCTTCTCTTCTCCCGACTAAACAAACCCAGTTTTTTCAATCTTCCCTCATAAGTCATGTTTTCTAGACCTTTAATCATTTTTGTTGCGCTTCTCTGGACTTTCTCCAATTTGTCCACATCTTTTCTGAAATGTGACACCCAGAACTGGACACAATACTACAGTTGAGGGCTAATCAGGGCGGAGCGGAGTGGAATAATTACTTCTTGTGTTTTGCTAACAACACTCCTGCTAATACATCTCAGAATGATGTTTGCTTTTTTTACAACAGAGTTACACCGTTGACTCATATTAAGCTTGTGATCCATTATGACCCCCCAGATCCCTTTCTGCAGTACTCCTTCCTAGGCAGTCATTTCCCATTTTGTATCTGTGCAACTGATTGTTCCTTCTTAACTGGAGTACTTTGCATTCGTCCTTATTGAATTTCATCCAATTCATCACCATTTCTCCAGTTTGTCCAGATCATTCTGCATTTTAATCCTATCCTCCAAAGCACTTGCAACCCCTTCCAGCTTGGTATTGTGTGCAAACTTGATAAATGTACTCTCTATGCCATTGTCTAAATCACTGATGAAGACATTGAACAGAACTGGACCCAGAACTGATCCCTGCGGGACCCCACTTGTTATGCCCTTCCAGCATGATTGTGAACCACTGATAACTACTCTCTGGGAACGGGTTTCCAACCAGTTATGCACCCTCCTTATAGTAGCTCCATCTAGGTTGTATTTCCCTAGTTTGTTTATGAGAAGGGCATGCGAGACAGACTCAAAATCCTTACTTAAATCAAGCTATACCACATCTACTGCTTCCCCCATCCACAAGGCTTGTTACCCGTTCAAAGAAAGCTAGTAGGTTGGTTTGACATGATTTGATCTTGACAAATCCATGCTTACTGTTACTTATCACCTTATTATCTTCTAGGTGTTTGCAAATTGATTGCTTAATTATTTGCTCCACTATCTTTCCAGGTTAGGGTGACCAGACAGCAAGTTTGAAAAATCAGGATAGGGGGTTGGGGAGGGGGGTAATAGAAGCCTATATAAGAAAAAGACCCCAAAATCGGGACTGTCCCTATAAAATCGGGACAACTGGTCACCCTATACCAGGTACTGACTGGTCTGTAATTCCCCAGATTGTCCTTATTTCCCTTTTTATAGATGGGTACTATATTTGCCCTTTTCCAATCCTCTGGAATCTCTCCTGTCTTCCATGACTTTTCAAAGATAATTGCTAATGGCTCAGATACCTCCTCAGTCAGCTCCTTGAGTATTCTAGGATGCATTTCATCAGACCCTGGAGACTTGAAGACATCTAACTATGCCTGTTGCCTGCAGCACATGGATTCACTACAGACTCTCTCTGCTACTCCTTTCCCGCTCTTCTTTTGGGGTTTGAACCTCCACATCCCTGTTTCCAAACCCACTTTCTCTTTTCTCTCACTGCTGGGGTGAAATCACAGCAGCATGCTCTCGGGTGGTGGCGAAGTTGTGATTCAGCAACTCTTCATCACAGGGTGGAGTGCATACCTAGTGAAGATGTGCAGCGAGGTGGAGGAAAGCCCTTGAAGAGTCATCATAGCACATGAGAGGGAGTGGTTGCTTCTGTACATTTGACAGCTTTCTACAATGCCATGGCACCGATACAAAAGAGTGATTCCAGGACCTGGCTAGTTCCCGAGTGGAGAACTCCAGACAACAAAATGTCTGAGGGACTTGTAGATGTCAGGTAGGAGGCACTAGTGTAACACGTTCTTTCTGCATAAATATGCTGTCCTCCCACATGGCCCCTCTATCCATTGCCACACTCCCTTTCTGAGCTCTGTCCAACCTGCCTCTCTGTTGCCCGTTGCTGACTTGACCACTGAGAAACGAATGAATGGCAGGTGGGTTGGATAGAAGGAGACGTGCATAGGAGTCGAGCAGAGAAATGGCAGGAACATACAGGAGGCAGTAGCTGGGAGATGTAGGGAACCAGCAAAAGGGAGAAGAGGCCAGGTGAGAGTACTTCTGAGGGGTTGAGAGATGGCAAGCTGGGAGGAGTGAGAAATGAATCTTCAGGTGGGAGGGGGCTGTAGGCGAGGAAGTGATATACTCCTCATCAGTTGTCTAAAGAGCTCAACTGCTGACTTAACCTCATGCTCCATAAAGGCCTGGTCATTTCTATTTCCAGCTAAATGCACATCCCAGTTTTGGCTTACATTGCTGTATGGCCCAGGTCCAGAAGCAGGACAGGAAGAGCTTGTCTGTTGTGAGGGGCTCAAAATGAGCTGCCAGGAACACGTCACTGGGACCTGAAGATTTTCCTCATGACACGATAGGCTCTTGATGGGCTGGATGTTCACAGATATATGATTTCATTAAACCCCTTTTACCCCCACCCCCACCCCAATCCTGGGTGCATATGGCGTCAATCATCCCCCGCCTCCCACCAAACCTGCCGTATCAACTTGCAATCTGTGAGGCTCAGAGATTTTCCTTTGCCTTTTCATTGCTGATGGTTAGCAGCAGATGGAGAACCTCAGGGCCTGGTGTTTGGCTGAGTGTTTAATCAGCCTCCTGTTCCTGCTGTTTGATGGAAAGAACGTGTTGAAAAAGACAGGAAGAGCTGGGGGTCAAAGCCTCCCACATCAGTCCAAGAAGAGCAGGACACTGATGACGGGGATGAACCTACCTGATGGACAGGAGCTTTCTTCAACATTCCAGAGGAAAGTGAAACCATCTCCGAGTTCTTTGCCCACAGATCCAGGGGAAATTCCCTCCTGACTCTAAACCTCACAATGAGTTTAACCACATGTGCATGAGCAAAAATCACCAATCTAATCCCATTTACGACCCATGAGACTGTTGGTGACCATGTTTTCCTTGAATCCTTTCTTGATCCTTGATAGCCTATTGGATTAATTTGGATATGTATAACTGTTGGGAAAAGCAATTTATATGTGCGGGGCGATGCCCTGTCTGAACTCCATTGCACTTTATTTTTAAAGGTCCATATTCACCTTGCCCCACAGGCAGGTGCATACATAGATTTAACCCCTGAGATGGGAATAACCCCGTTAGTCATGTCCAGAATCTTGGGCTACCAGGTTTTTTTTTTTATTCCTGCCCCATCCCTAGTCAAATATAAAGCTGGTGTGGAGCATCCACAATTTGCATTGACTTGAGTGGAAACTTCTCCAGATCAGGCACAGTATAACCACATATGAAGTAGCTTCCTTCATCAGCCCACTCAGACCAAGCACACAGTACAGTATTGTTCCTCTTATCCCACCTCAAATAATGCACCGTGGTCTTAGCTCAGTACACGTGCTGATGGGTCATTTCTAACATCAGGAGCAGAAGATAGTCAGGGGCGGGGTGGGGTTGGACTGCATTTAGTGTTGCCTTGACAGCCCTGGAGAATGAGGCCATCTATTTCTCCACAAAGGAAGGAACTGCATGAGCAGTGCATGCTTTCCACACACTGCTATCAGTATGTCTCAATCTGGACCTAGAGCAGTGGTTCTCAGCCTATTTACCATTGTGGGCTGCATAGGCAGGTCTATGTGTTATGTGGGCCGCATCCACACAACATATATACTACCTGTACAGCTACATGGGCCGCAGCTGTGTGCTGATTGGGCTGCAAGCGGCCCATGGGTCGCGGGTTGAGAACCACTGACCTAGAGGGACCACCTCTGTGAAGAAGAGGGGAGTTCAATCTCCATTCAATCCTTAGTTCAGAATGCCTGGTTGTGAGGCACTGTAACCTGTACACTAGGAATTAGGCACAGGCTCACAAAATTAATGTCACATAGGCCACTGGACAGCTAACAGATGGTAGTAATCTTCACTTACTATTGAGATGGTTTGGACTGGCACCAGCAACCTTGAGGTGACATGCTTCTAGGCAAGTTCCAACTGCCCAAGTCCCCAGTCCGTGAACAGCAGGCTATGTACCTTTTGTGCTCCTTCACAAACTCAACCAGCTCCTCTTCCGTGTAAGGCTTGTCGGGGACATGAACTGGCTCATCCATGAATGGCTCGTAGAAATCCACCTCATTCAGCTTCAGAGCTAGTTTCTTTGCAACCTGTGGCAATCACAGAAGTTACAAGTGAATAGGTCTGACATACCCACCGGGGTTAGCAAATGTCTTCCCTATTGCAGAGGAGTGGTGAGTGTGGTGTCCTCTGAGCATATCTTGTAATGGGCATCTGTCACACACATAGCCCAATCCTTCCCTTGTCAATACTGCTTTCTACAGTAATGGCCTCAAACGTTGTGTCAGAACTGGGCCCACACATCTCACCCTTTGGTTTTCAAATCCAAACCAGGATCTGCATCTGAATTGCAAAAATGGCCTTTATCCTTATAATAGGGACAAATTAAAACCTGGAGTGATCAAAATCCTGATCTGGAACCAAATTTTAGATATGGGACCATCTCTAGATCTTAGAAGCACTATCGCAAGCTGTTGTGTTTGCGGTGATGAACAGGTTTTTGATAAGCAGAATATTCATTTGTGTTTTATAACCCTTTTCCCATCCACACGTCTCTAAGGCCTTGACTACACTTGCGAGTTACAGCGCTGTAAAGGCTCCCCCAGCGCTGTAACTCACTCCCCGTCCACACTGGCAAAGCACTTACAGCGCTGTATCTCCGTGGCTGCAGCACTGCACGTACTCCACCTCCCCGAGAGGAATAGCGAGTATTGCGCTGCCGCTGCAGCGCTGCGGTGCCAGTGTGGCCGCCCAATGCGCTGTGACTGGCCTCCAGAAGTATTCGGCAGTATCCCACAATGCCTGTTCTAGCCCCTCTGGTCATCAGTTCAAACTCTACTGCCCTGGCCTCAGGTAACCAACCATGTGACCCCCCCTTAAAATTCCCCGGGAATTTTAAAAATCCCCTTCCTCTTTGCTCAGCCAGGCATGGCGTGGAGTGCTATCAGTGAATCTTTCCAGGTGACCATGCCTCCATGTGCCAAGTGAGCCCCACCATGGAGCAATGGCGAGTTGCTGGACCTCATCAGTGTTTGGGGGGAGGAAGCTGTCCAGTCCCAGCTGCGCTCCAGCCGTAGGAATTACGATACCTTCGGGAAGGTATCAAAGGACATAATGGAAAGGGGCCATGACCGGGACGCCCTGCAGTGCAGGATTAAAGTGAAGGAGTTGCGGAGTGCCTACCGCAAAGCCTGCGATGCAAACGGCCGCTCGGGTGCTCCCCCCGCGACCTGCCGATTCTACAGAGAGCTGGATGCGATACTTGGGGTTAACCCCACCTCCACTCTGAGCACCACCATGGACACTTCAGAGCCAGGGTGGGAGGAGGAAGAGGAGGAAAACAGGAGTGAGGGTGGTGGGGCGGATAGAGACACCCCGGAATCCCTGGAGCCATGCAGCCAGGAGCTCTTCTCGAGCCAGGAGGAAGGTAGCCAGTCGCAGCGGCCGGTACTTGGTGGAGAACAAACAGAAGAGCAGGTTCCCGGTAAGCGGGTTTTTTTTCAGGAAGGAATTTTTTCGGTGTGGGCTCTTTGGGAGAGGGGGGTTAGGCATGCATGCCTAGATGCCGAATAGTGCATTGATGTGGTTTATCACATCACGGTAATCGGCCTCGGTAATCTCTTCGAATGTCTCATCCAGAACGTGTGCAATGCGCTTGCACAGGTTTATCGGGAGAGCCATCGTGGTCCTTGTTCCAGCCAGGCTAACGTGTCCGCGCCACTGTGCCGCGAGGGGCAGGGGGACCATTGCTGCACACAGGCAAGCTGCATATGGGCCAGGGCGGAAGCCGCATTGCAGTAGAAGACCCTCCCTTGCTTCCCAGGTCACCCTCAGCAGCGAGATATTGTCCAGGACGAACTCCTGTGGAAAACGTTGGGACAGTGTTCAGTGTAGGTGCCCCCTGAAGCTGTTGGCTCTCCCCAAGGCACAGAAACCCAGAGGACAGTGCAGCCCTGAAACAATCAGTCCCCCTTACTCACCATTTTGAGGCTCCCGTAGGTTATGTGTGCTCTGTTTGGGATGGGAAAATTATGCTATTGTGTAGACCCTGTGTGTGCCCTCCTTAAGTGCGGGGGAAATCATTACTCTGTCTGATATAAACAATGCTGCCTCTGTTAAATGTTGCATTTTGCCTATACAGCTGCAACAACCTTGAGACCTCAGCCGTTCCTCTTATCGCCTGCTCAGAGACTGCAAAGACTCAGGAAGAGACCGCAAAAAAACAAAGAAGACATGCTGCAAGAAGTGATGCGGCAATCTATTAAAGAGAATGAAAAAGCACAGAACTGGAGGGAGAGAGAAAGCAGGATCCGCCAGGAAAACACAGTGCACCGGCGGCAAAGCATGGAGCACCGGCAGCAAAGCACGGATCGGCTCATAAGCATCCTGGAGCGCCACGCAGACGCTATCCAGGAGCTCGTAGCCATGCAGAAGGAGTAGTACCGCAAACGCAAACGCCCCCCCCTCCAGCCCTTGTCCCAAAACTCTTTCCCTTGTGCCCCACTGCTACCTCCAACCCACTTTCCCCAACTTCCGAGTTCTTCACGCCACCAGCTGCCTCCAACACCAGTATCTTCACCACCCAGCCCTGAAAACCACGACCCTTACCCTCTGCACTCAACCCCCATCACCATGCAGTATAGCTATCCTGAAGTGCAGCACTCACTGAACAGCACACCAGACAGGACAGACGCGAATCTGTGATTGTACCGTTCCCCACTCCAACCCCTTGCCCTTTCTGATTCCCAAGCAGTTGTGTTTCTTTCCAATAAATAAATTTTCTTTTCAATAAATGGATTTTCTTTTCAATAAATGGATTTTTTGGCTTTGAAACCATTCTTTATTATTGCATAAAATAAAGATTCCTTTGCCCAGGAAATAAACAGGCACTGCAAGTCTGCTTAGCAAACACTGATTCCTAAAGATTGGAACTACTGCACTTCACTCCCGTGCAGGGCACCAGATATCACTGCTGGTTTTCAGCCTCAAATTGCTCCCTCAAGGCATCCCTAATCCTTGCAGGCCCGCGCTGGGCCCCTGTAATAGCCCTGCTCTCTGGCTGTGCAAATTCAGCCTCCAGGTGTTGAACCTCGGAGGTCCATGCCTGAGTGAAGCTTTCACCCTTCCCTTCACAAATATTATGGAGGGTACAGCACGCGGATATAACCGCAGGGATGCTGGGTTCGGCCAAGTCCAGCTTCCCATACAGAGATCGCCAGTGGCCCTTTAAATGGCCAAAGGCACACTCCACAGTCATTCAGCCCCGGCTCAGCCTGTAGTTGAACTGTTCCTTGCTGCTGTCAAGGCTCCCTGTGTAGGGTTTCATGAGCCATGGCATTAACGGGTAAGCGGGATCTCCAAGGATCACAATGGGCATTTCAACTTCCCCTACTGTGATCTTCCGCTCTGGGAAAAAAGTCCCGGCTTGCATCTTCCTGAACAGCCAAGTGTTCCGAAAGATGCGTGCGTCATGCACCTTTCCGGGCCAGCCTGTGTTAATGTCAATGAAACGCCCACGGTGATCCACAAGCGCCTGGAGAACCATAGAGAAATACCCCTTCCGATTAACATACTCGGATCCTAAGTGGGGTGATGCCAGAATAGGAATGTGCGTCCCATCTATCGCCCCTCCACAGTTAGGGAACCCCATTTGTGCAAAGCCATCCACAATGTCCTACACGTTACCCAGAGTCACGGTTCTTCTGAGTAGGATGCGATTAATGGCCTTGCAAACTTGCATCAACACGATTCCAACGGTTGACTTTTCCACTCCAAACTGGTTTGCGACCGACCGGTAGCTGTCTGGAGTTGCCAGCTTCCAGATTGCAATAGCCACCCGCTTCTCCACTGGCAGGGCAGCTCTCAATCTTGTATGCTTGCGCCGCAGGGTGGGGGTGAGCTCCTCACACAGTCCCATGAAAGTGGCTTTTCTCATCCGAAAGTTCTGCAGCCACTGCTCGTCATCCCAGACTTCCATGACGATGTGATCCCACCACTTGGGCTTGTTTCCCGAGCCCAAAAGCGCCATTCCACGGTGCTGAGCATGTCCGTGAATGCCACAAGCAATTTCGTGTCGTACGCGTTACGCGGCTTGATAGCATCGTCGGACTCCTCACTCTCACTATCACTTTGGATCTTAAGGAATAGTTCGACAGCCAAACGTGATGTGCTGGCGAGACTCGTCAGCATACGCCTCAGCAGTTCGGACTCCATTTCCCGCAGACAGATCGCGCTGCACAGAAACCGTTGAAAGATGGTGCCAAAGGTGGATGGAAACAAAGGGATTTCTGGGATGCAAAGCGATGCATCACGGGGCGTTGGGACAGGACCCAGAATCCCCCGCATCCACGCCCCCTTCCCACAACCCACGGCGCCAGAATGGGAAGAGGTGCTCTGTGGGATAGCTGCCCATAATGCACCGCTCCCAATGGCGCTGCAATTGCCGCAAATGTGGCCATGACAGTGCACTGGCAGCTGTCAATGTGGACAGACTGCAGCGCTTTCCCTACTCAGCTATATGAAGACAGGTTTAACTCACAGCGCTGTACAGCTGCAAGTGTAGCAAAGGCCTAAGTGCTGTACAACCATCAATTTCTCCAAACACCCACTGGGAGGCAGGTAATTTAATTATTACTATCTTCATTTTGCAGATGGAGACCTGCTGCACAGAGAGATGAAGACACTTGCCTAAAATTTCATAGTGACTCATGTGCTGAGCTGTAGACAGAACATAGTAATCCTGATTCCCAGGTCTGTCTCTAGAGACTGCACTTCTCATTGCCAGCAGGTGCATGACCTGCCTATCCACGAGGAGGCAAAATTTCCATGTGCTTCTCATCCTCTAGCTGATAAATGTTCCCCTTCTTGGGATGGGCCTCTCCACAGCTGAGTCTGTTTTACCTGCCAACTTACTGTGTAACACTTACTGCACCTTCTTGTCTAATATTGCTCCCCATGTGTGAGGCTATTCACAGTTGCCCCAGAGTCCTGTATTATTCCTTGTCTGCCCCAGCCCATTAACTTGCTTCCCCTTTCAGCTCTTGTCCCTTTCCAAGGCTATTGCCTTCTGTCCCCGTCCCTCCTTCAGTCCCCACTCTGCCCCCATCTCCCTTCATCCCTTGTTATGCTAGCCTGCCCCCGTACCACAACCTGTTCCTGCTAGAGAGGCACCGGGGCAGGAGTGATTCCACTCACCCACCTTCTGCTCCCTGCTCCCAATGGATCCTCACTGGCTGGGAGAGGAGGAGGAGAGACAATCTCCCTGTCCTCAGTGACAGTCTCACAGCTGACCCCGGGAAATGCCACTTGGTCCCTGCAGCCCTGCTGAATGGGGAAGATCATTTCAGCAGGGCTAAGGAAATGCATGACAGAGTGGGAGGGCCAGAGACATGTGTCATGTCCAATGTATGACACTTGGCGGTGCTGAACAGAGGGAAATGGGAGTGTGGGTGCAAAGCCCCCACATTTGCTGCCCCAATCACCCCAGGATACTGCTGTGTGCAAGTCTGGAGTAGAAATTACTGGAGAATCGGGATGGTCTACTTTTTTCACATACACTAGAATTAACCATCGAATTATAGCTAAAGTGTTCACTTTACACACGCAACCCAGAATCAAGCCCCCCCGCCCCGCCCTCCCCGTGAGCAGGTTACACTTGTTTTATACACTCATTGAATGCCAAATTGGTTCAAGCTACATGACGTCACAGCTGTTTTCTGACTAATTTACACCTGATGTATAATGTACACCGCTGAATTTAGGTCAGAGACTTCTAGCAGAATTGTCTCTTTGGGACAAATTCATCCCTGGTCTAACCCCACTGAAGCCAACAGTCTCTGGAACCTGGTGCTTTGTGTTTAGACAACGACCTAGATCAGAGCGGTCACTGTTTTGTTTGGCTGGGGATAGAAGCCCCTCTTGTTTTCCAGTAAGAAGAGCATTTTCTTTGCCAAGGCCGAGTAATGCATCAGGGCTCAGGACGGAATTTAGAGTCAGGTTCTCAAAACCCTGACTGAAAACTCCCAATCTGCTGAGCTTTGGGAAAGTCCTGATCTTAACTTCATTGATTTCAGTCATTGTTAGCCTAATCCTGAACTCTAAGTTGAATGCACTTTGGCTGTGCAGAAAGGAGACTGTGAGCCCTCAGGAGGGTGTTTCCGGATGCTTACCCCTTTGTCAAAGGTGGCAAAGAATTTGATGGATGGTTGGAAGTGTTCCGCTGCCTCTTCAAATGCCTTGTAATCTGAAAGGAGAAATGACAGAAAAGGGCATTAAAGAAAAGATTCCAAAGGTATCTGACCAAACTGTGCTCTACACAAACCCAGTGGAACTTGTCAGTCAGGACCCTGAGGACTCAAGTTAATACGCAGCAGGGAAGGGAGGACTTTCTTATAGCTAAGGAATATGCCTTGAGGTCAGGAAACTGGGGTCTATTCCTGGCTCAGCTGTTGTGTGGCCTTACCCAAGTCAATTGACCACTCTGTGCCTCAGTCTCTCCATCAATAAAATGGGGATAATGGTGCTTACCCACCTCTCAGGCAGGTTGTGAAGCTACGGTCATTGCTGTTTGTGAGGTGTTTTGAGATCCTTGGGCAGAAGGAGCTAGGGCAATGCAAAGTTTTGCTATTATAACATGTTGCAGATAATAACAGTACTGAGCCTTTTTCATCTTTATTGGACTTACAAACAAGAACTATTTGGTGCTGATTTATTGTTTGTATAAATGTTTGCAGGTTCCCAAGGTATCTTTGTAGAAGGGTAGCCCATGGAAACTACAGATCCCAGCAGCCAACACTGCAATGCAAATACTTTTCCAAGCAGCCCTACTGAGCAAGGTAATTTCCTGGTCCCAACTCCTACCAATGACAAGAGTGCCCGCAGCCACCCTCCCACACACAAAGCTGCAGCTCAGTCTGAGAAATGTACCATCAGCTGGAAAGTCCTGTTCAGGACCCTAGAGTGGGATTAGGATTGGAACACCTATGCTTTTGCTGTACAGTTTTTTGCTGTTTTATTTAACATGTGAATAAGCTCAAACAAAGAGAGCAGATCAAAATTTCCAGGTGCTCTCAGCTCACCTCCACCTGTTGACAGAGATTTTGATCCTCTTTGGCACACCTTCCCCTCTTAAGATCCCTGATCAGGAATCCCCCACCTTGTTCCTAGAGCCCAACCAGACTAGAGCAAGGAACAGGTCAATCTCACGTTCAGAGTCTTCTCCTTTGAAGTAGCCAATGAGTTTGATCTCGTCCTCAATGCGGTCGAAGGCCTGTAGCTCCAGCTTGCTGTTGATGATTTCCACTGGGTCCTCCAGCAACTGCCATGACAAATGTATTTGATAAGCAATCCTACTTTTGCAGCACCAGCCTTCTACAGGCTACTTTTACAGAGGGCCTAAAGGGGAGGTCTTAGCTTGCTTCCCTGCTGCCAGAAGCCTTACCCAACCCCGACGGCAGGTTCCCAACCCAGCCCTGAGGCAAGGAACCCGCAGTCGAGTTGGCTGAGAGCACCCTCAAAGGGAGCTGTCAGTAAGGAAGGCTGGACTAGGGAAGTGAATGGTTGACAGAGAGAAGGTGGACAGGGAGAATTTGGGACCTGGCCACAGAATGGGGCATCTCCAGGGGGTTTGTATGAGGGTCAGATAGCTGGGTGAGGAATAGGTCTGCTGTGGGAAGACAGAAGAAGCAATCAGCAGCCCAAAGGATCACAGAGAACCTGGTGGGGTGGGGGAATGAGTGTTAGGAGGCAGGATGGTGGGTGTCTTTGGGTTGGGGGGAATGAGTGATCAGCAGCTGAGAGAGGCTGGAGGGGTGGTTGGGAGAGTAGCTGTTGATGAGGTTGAGTGTTGACACTTAAGATAGGCCAAGAAAGATTTTAAGGTTTGCCTGGGAGCAAGACTCCCATAGTGTTGCAGTTAAGATAACAATATCTAACAAAGACTGGAATTTTACTGTGCAGTAACCCTTCGCTTATTTTGAATGCTATTTTTAAGATCTATTCTTACAGTGTGCTGGCCTCAAGATGTGTAACGGATGAAATTATCCAAAAAAGGGCATAGTCACTGACTAGCCACCAGGTGATGATACAGTTGGAAAGTTGCAATGTAACAGGGAACCTTGGAAATAAGGTAAGGAGATGTATGTACCAGAAAGAGAAATTAGATAAAGACCAGAATGACACACAATAAGGGTAACAAGGGTGTGATTGCTCCTAAATCAGAGGGGAAGTAAGATCATCGGCAGACTGGATGTCAGATGTTAGAAACTACAGGGAAGGTCTTCCACAGCTATTGGTAATTGTATGCCTCCCTGTGTATATACTGTTTTTCTTAACTGTTTGATTAATAAATACAATCAAAGCTGCCTTATCAGAGGTCTGTTATTATTAAACTCATCTGAACTGGAGAGAACACTTCTCACTAAATATATAATCACAGTTAAAATTCCTACCAATTATTGGTTATTGATTATTGACTGTAGCGGGGTGGTAACCCCGCTCCAGTCCAGAGGGGGCTGTGGCTGGAGAAAGCAGCTTTTAGGCTGAGCTGACTGGGGGAAGTGGCTGCAGCTGGGGCCATGCCCCAAACAGACGCAGCTGGCCCCATAAAGGCCAGGGCAGCCAGAAGCTCAGCAGTCTCTCTCTGCACTCAGAGAGAGAAGGGCCTGGCTGCAGCAAGCTAGAGGTAGTGTACCTGAGTGGAGCAGGGCTGGGGATAGGCTGAGGAGCTCCAGCCTGGCTAGCCCGTGGCTGTGGCCTAGAGGAGGGCCAAGGGGTACTGGGGGTTGCAGAGGGCAGTCCAGGGCAGCAGGTCCAAACCCCCCTTGCCAGTGATGAGTGGCCTATACTACAGTCTGCCCCAGGGAGCGGGGGCTAGTTGGTGACTGGCAGTGGTCTGGTGCTGAGGCAAGGTGGGGATAGTGGGTGGGGGTTCCCCTGGGAGGGGAGACCTAGTGTGTGGATACTGTCAGGGGGCAGCACCCAGAGCAAGGGGCACTGGGGTCCTGGGAGGGACACGGGAGCCGAGAAGGAGAGGACAGGTGGATCACTGGCCTGCAGAGGGTGCTCCAGAGGCTGGAGAGCTAATTCCCTGGATGACCAGCAGGAGGCGCCTGCAGGGGTGAGTCCGCTCCTTTACATTGACAAACTATTGATTATCAACATGAGGTTATTTGAATTCCTTTAGTGCAAATGGTTGAGGCTAAAGGGGGAAGACATTGTAAACAAACAAATGATGCTGGGTGACAATGTAATTTCAAAGGCAAGTCAGAGTTAGGCCTAACACTACCAGAGACTTCTGGAAAGTCTGGATCTGAATTTTATGACTGACCCTATCTGTGCAGTAGGTTATATCAAATCAAGTTCTGAGGGAAGAAGGGGTTCCAGACCTGTCTGCAGCTCAAACCCAAGTCTAGTGCAGACCTCAGCCTTTGATTTCTTAAGCTGCCACAGACAAGGAAAGGATTGGTCTGATTGCCCTCTCAGTGACACTGGTGTAAATCAGAAGTGACTGTACTGGAAATCATAGGATACCAGCATTGGAAGGGACCTCAGGAGGTCATCTAGTCCAACCCCCTGCTCAAAGCAGGACCAATCCCCAGACAGATTTTTGCCCCAGATCCCTAAATGCCCCCCTAAATGATTGAACTCACAACCCTGGGTTTAACAGGCTAATGCTCAAAGCACTGAGCTATCCTTCTCGTCTCCCCCCCCCCCCCTTTAGCTACTGAGATAGATCAGTATAAAAGCTGTATGAGAGACAATTCGGCCCATTTTCTTTAGGGACAATTCTGCTCACACACTAGATATTTTCTGTCATTCTTGTCCCTTGTTTGTTTGGGATTTTCTTTATTACAAGGCACCTCTTGAGAGAAGAGAAGATCTTTGTTCTCTTTTGTCACTGCATATGTTTTATATGCACATGTCAAAATACATCAAACAAAACATCACACCAAGCGACTTGTGCTACATAATAAATGATGCTTGGGTGTACATCATGTGTGTTTGCTACCTCCTACTAGAAAGTAGAACCAGAACAGCTCCAGTGTTTGTTACTATAGGGCCCTCTAGTGGTTGTCTGACAGAGGATATGAACCCTATAACAGCTATTGATGATAGCAAAGTGCTGGGGGGCCACAAAGTCGTTGCCATAAAATCATTATCACACCAAAGCAGAGACCCTATCCCTACCCTGAGTCCAGCCCTGGAGCAATATCAGAAGTAGCATCCTTCTGGTGGGAAGCCAATATGCAGCATTGTTCCCTGCAAGTCTGTACTGACTAGGGTGACCAGACAGCAAATGTGAAAAATCGGGACGGGGGTGGGAGGTAATAGGAGCCTATATAAGAAAGACCCAAAAATCAGGACTGTCCCTATAAAATCGGGACATCTGGTCACCCTAGTACTGACTCAGTAACCCAGCATAATGCTGATGGATGTGCCATCCTCCAGATGAGAAGCTGAGGACAAGTGGGATACACATATTGTGGGCCTGATTCTTGCCTAATTTACTTAGTGTAAATTAAAAGTAGCTTCACTACCATCCATGCAGTAAACTGTTATAAACCAGGCCCTGCACCATATCTCTTGCCACCAACTTCTGGTCTCCTGTAACTTACCCTGGTTTTAGGCAGAGATGGAGTTTTTCCTGCTATCCCAGAAAATTAGCTGCCAGCCCTCCTTACAGTTTTATCTTTAAACAGGGCCTGCGGTTCAACCATTTCCCCAACTGAGGTCAGGTCAGGTCCCTCGTCTGTGACATACAAAAGGGTGTGGGGTAATTAAGTCATCTTTTCAGACAAGAAGGGGTTGCAAATAGGGCTGAAGCTCATTTGTGGCGAATATTTGCAAAAACATTTTGGAAGTATTTGCCCAGTTCTGATCTTATCTGTGCTTACGTCCAGCAGGAATTCAACCAAGACATCTGCAGCCAGTTCCCCATCAAATTCAATCATACGCTCTTCCTTGAAGATATAGAGGCTTCCTTCTTCATCCAAGCCTGGAAGAAGGGGATGAAGAGACACAACATGGTCAATATGCTACAGAAAGGGTTAATGGTGCATTCTGGGAAAATATGGTTAGCAGCCCAGCTGCGTGTGCCTACTTGCCAGTGAAAGTTTCCTGTGGGAAACAAATCTGATCTATCTGCTGAGAGACGTCACAACTAGGGACAGGCCGGATCTGGAACCTTGGATCAGTTTTCTCTCAAACTTTGAGAAAGTTCAGTTTCTGATCCAGATGTCTTGGGCTTCATGACTTGGGCCTCTTTTGTTTTAAAGTGCAAGAATTTTGCTAAGCAAATAAATAATCTTGGGCTCTAAGTGGTGTTCCAAAACCAAACACCCCAGAACTTTCAGGAAATTGGTTTGGATTTAGATCTGGGGTCTAGACTTCATGGTTGTGTCAAGTCTGTATAAAATAAGAACTAACCAATAAGCCAAAGTGAGTCTCAAACTCTCTAAGACTCACCTAGACCTAGCATATGTTTGTGTGACACACTGTATATAGATAGATTCCAAAGTGCTTCACAGACTAGATATAAAGATATCACCCACCCCTGAAATGCAGCTGCTTCTGGGGTGGAACGCAGCAACCTTACACTTCTTATAGTAGGTCATCAGTTTGAATCCATTTTAGGGATGGCAATATTTCACAACCAGAGAGGCAAGCCCCTGTAGGGGTGATCACAAGTAGTCTAGGGGGCAGGGGACAGAGGAGAACACTGGGGGTTGAGAAAGTAGCATGACTCCAGATCTACCATTCCCAAGATAAATATGCTCCCACAACCATGAAGTAATGCAATGACTGGCTTCTTGAGAGCCAGTCCCATTCCCTCTCCTCCCAGAGTAGCCCCTAATGTAGAGAACCACAGGAGTGCTCACTTGTATAGAGCTGCAGGCTCAAGAAGCAGGCTACAGAACCTAGCTATTCTCCTCTGCTCTTGTAGCATTCAACTGAGCTGCAACCTGCCACCAGTGAATGCTCCTATCTGAAGCAGTTTGTAGCCTCCTGCTAAGTGGGGTGCAGGAAGGAGAGCCACAAAAAACAACAACAAACCACCACCATGCTCAGAGGAAGAGAAAAAAGAGTTTGAAAAGAAAGAACAAGAGAGAGAAAATGGACAGAAAAAAAAAGGTCTAGTAACAGTGCCTGAGCATAGTCATAAGGGGATGGGTGCCCATCTTCCTTGGGGGGGATCTTCCAGGAGGAGCTTGGGATGTGTTAGGGGACTGGATGATTTCCTGGGGACTGGTGATATGCTATGTAAAGTTTCAGCTCTACATCACTGCTTCAAATCTGGCTCAGTGCAGGACTGACTGCACCACTGTGATATGCCAGGGTATAGTCCGGATCAGTGGGGCGCTGTCACCCCTGCCCTGCAACCTTGGGTGCCTTACAATGCCTTGCTGAAGTAGCTCCCATCTGGGCTGCTCACAAACAGCCTTCCACATGCAAGCCACACCCTGGCTCTCGCAAGCCTGGGTTATACTGCAGGGTAACCCCAACACACCCCAGTCCTGCATTTCCCCCCTCTCCTGGACAGTACAAATATATTAAGTCCATTAGTCCTTTAAGGGAATTGGAGGGTTGTTACCCTCTGACAACGCTCTGTTAAATGAATTGTGAGTCTCCATCCAGCCATCACAAATAGCAAGGACTGGCTTCTTTGTTGGCAGTCTCAGCAAGGAAGCTAAAAGTGGGAAAGGACCATGGATCCTGAACTCCCCTCTGGCCCTTACACAGTGAATGATTCCCTTAGAGCTGGGTGGGGCAGCATGCATGTGGAAAGCTGTCACTACCGTTCTGTCCTGTGGATAATGAGTTGGTTGCTCTCTCCAGGGCTGTCAGTCAGTGTGGTACCTTTCCCATGTGCTCTGTGTATGTTTTCAGAGATTTTAGCGATGAAACTTACCCAGCTTTTTGGCAACTTTTGCATCTTTCTTGGAATCCACAAACCCGAAGCCGAAACCTTTAGTTTCCAGGACCTGGGCAGCCAGCTGTAGGAGAACCCAGACAGGAACATAAATGCCATGAACATAGGCCACCCAAATACCCCGAGAGAACCTACTTCAATACCAAAATAAACTCCCATTTGACCACACACCCCTAGTTGGCACCTACCGCACCACACTGGAACCCATAAGGGGTATCATCAAACAATTACAACCCATACTCGATGGGAACTCCATCCTGAAAGAAATATTTCCTGAACCCCCTCTTCTGGCCTTCAAACAACCCCCCCAACCTCGCCAAGCTCATCATCAGAAGCAAGCTCCCCACAGACCAGGACACATCAATTCAAAGCGGTACCAGACCCTGCCAGAAAACGGATACAAAACCTGCAGACATATCTCTGCTGCATCTGTTACAATGATCAACAGCCCCCACAACTCATCTTTCAAGCTCCAGGGGTCCTACACATGTGGTTTACTTCATCCAGTGCACTAAATGTATGGTGATGAGATATTCCAATTTTTTATGGACAGTCCTGATATTCAGGGCTTTGTCTTATATAGGCACCTATTACCCCCCACCTCCTGTCCCGATTTTTCACCCTTGCCATCTGGTCACTCTAACAATTATGTGGGTGAAATGAGACAATACACTCCTGATGAACTCACACAGGAAAATGCTAAAAGACAAAAACACCCTATCACCTGTGGGTGAGCACTCTGTGTCTGATCTCTCAGGCCCCATCCTCAAAGGAAACCTGCACAGCACCTTCAAAAGATGAGCCTGGGAGCTTAAATTCATAACTTTGCTAAACACTAAAAATCATGGTCTCAATAAAGACACTGGATTTATGGCTCATTACAACAATCTGTAACCCACTAACTCCCCCTTTTTGTCCTATGACTATAGGAAACGTCACCATGAATGGTCCCTTAGAATATGTGCTAATTACTTATGCCAAATAGTCTGTTCAATCTTGTATTTAGCTGTGACGATCTAAGCACCTCTTCTAGGTGGGAGGAAGAGCTCTGTGTGGCTCAAAAGTTTGTCTGTCTCACCAACAGCAGTTGGTCTAATAAAAGATATTACCTCACCCACCTTGTCTCTCAAATGAACACTACAAGACAGTTAAAAGTCATCAGGACCAACCAGGACGGCACCATAGTGACAGGTGACCCACATTCTGCTTTCTGGGCAGAACTGATATGTGGATCATATCACTTGCCATTTCTTGGCTGAGGTATGCTACCCATAGGTCACAATGACTGGATCTCATCCCACTCGCTCACAGACCTGGGTTGGTTTAAGATAGTATCTGCTGCTAACTACTCTCAGATAGTCAGGTGTTGGGAGAAGGCTCACAGCCTGAATCAGGGAGGCACAGTTGAAAAAAGTGTGGGAGGCACCATTGAAAAAAGATCCATTTGCATTGATATAAAACACATAGTCCCCAGCCTATGGCACCACGCAGAGGAGAACCCACTTATTTTAACCCAGAGATTTCTACCCACAGTAAGCAGCAGATAACAACCGGAAACTTGGGGGCCAAGCTCACTGCAAAGACAAACTGTGCCCAAGTCATTGCCTTGCTCAGGACACGTGTAGGGGAAACAGAGATGCAGAGAGATGAAATGACTTGCCTAAGGTCACATAGTAGTCAGTGGCAGAGCTGGGGCATGTCTGAGTAGAACCCTGAAATACAGACCAGTGCCTTATCTACTAGAGTCGCTTGTACGGCTGTCTGTGTCTGCCTCTCTTGCTGCTCCTCTTGGTCACTAGGGGCTTTTCTTTTCGTCTCCACTCTCTGCCCCCTTTGTCACTGTCTCTCCTGAATGAACCAGAAGCCCAGGAGTGTTCAATGCAAACATGCTTCAGCCGTTTGGGAGAGATATGGTGCTGTGGGAAGCAGAGAGCTATGATGTCACTGGATACAAATTAGCCAGTCACACTGTTTCAATTAACTTCAGAGGCCAACTGGATACTGGCAACAAGACAAACAAAATCCCAATACAAATTGGCTGAGATAGCACAGGAAATGGCTTCTAATGACTAAGCACGGCCCGCTCGACTGCATGGCCACCTCCAGTCCCAGCTCCCAAGTGACAAGCCTTTTTGACTCTGCCACACAGAATGCCCCAGACCCCGCCAATGACACGAAGAGGCTGCAAAGCAGCTGGAAAGCCCTGCCCCTGGAGAATACTTCTGGTGCATGGGCCTCTTTACCTTCACAAGGGCAGATCGGTCGGGGTGTGTGTGTGTGTGTGTGTGTGGCAGAGGGTATGCCAGGGGAAGGAGGAGGCATGGCCAGGAATGTGTCACAAGGCGGCTCACCACTACAAAACCCCACGGCTCTTTTTTTGCATATTGGTATTTGAGGAACATTATGACCCAAGGAATGGAGCTCCATGGCTTGTAGGAAAGGGATGCCCCTATTAGGACATGGCTACCTTTGGACGCCACCACAAGACTAGACGGAGAAAGAAAACCTTCAGGCAGATTGTGGCATGATTTCAGAGTGACACAAGCCCCATTTCAGGGCCTAGCATTGTGGGCATCCTGTGTTCCCCACACCCCGCCTCCCGGCTAGTTTGAATGTCACACAATAGCTCTGAGCTGCTGCCGCCCTTAGAAGTGCAGCATGCTAACCTCCCTCCTATAAATAGCCTGTGTCTGAACCCAAGGGTGACAGGAGATTAAGAAAGATAAACGCTGGCTACAGAACCCGAGTCTCTCATTAAGGATGCGTGGTTAAGTCATCACCATTCATTGGCAGCAGTTAAACCCTTTGCCAAAATTTTAGGGCAAAACGAGGCACTTTAATGGCTAAGCTGTTAGATGCTTTGCTTGGACAATGGGAAATACAATTATTTGTGAAATTTTACTTCTCTTCTCCCCTTCCACAAAGTACATGCTCCCATGCCTGCACCCCACTTCCTTACTCTTATGCTCTCCTTTCCCCCACAAAATATATCCTCAACTATGGGGGGAGGGATAGCTCAGTGGTTTGAGCATTGGCCTGCTAAACCCAGGGTTGTGAGTTCAATCCTTGAGGGGGGCCATTTGGGGATTTAGTTGGAGATTGATCCTGCTTTGAGCAGGGGGTTGGACTAGATGATCTCCTGAGGTCCCTTCCAACCCTAATAATCTATGATTCTATGATCACCGCACCCTTACAATCAGACTCCCCCTTGCTCCAAAGGACATCCCCTCCCCACACTCTGCCTTCTCACTCCCTTCACCCTAACAATGTGCCCCCAGGTCCATCCCCCTGCCCCTCACATCTATGCTTCCCATTCCCCCAAAGGACATGTTCCCAGGCCTGCTCCAGTTTCTTCACCCAACCCCCAGTCCTCCCTAGGGTGACCAGATGTCCCGATTTTATAGGGATCGTCCTGATTTTTGAGTCTTTTTCTTATATAGGCTTCTATTACCCCCCACCCCCGTCCTGATTTTTCACACTTGCTGTCTGGTCACCCTAGTCCTCCCCTTTGTAGTGTAGCTAGCCATATAACTATTCTGATTTTGTTTCCTCTCTACAACTTCCTGGGGTTTGTCCTTGGTGAAGGAAGCTGCCATTTTGTGAGGCAGAGTTGATGCAGCATATTACAAAGGAGACATTCACTGGGCTCTCTTTCATGGAGACTTTATTTTTGTTCTTTCTTGTTTTGTTGTTTTCCTTATTTAAGACAGATAGCAGACTGAAAGTTTATGGTTACCGTTTGTATACAGAAAAACATAAAGAATTCTGTCATAGTGGAGTATACCCTTAGGGCACTTAATTCTTATTTCCCTTATCCTACCTCCCGCTATACTGGCTCAGAACATTGGTCTCACTAGCCAGGTGCCCCACCTCCTACCCTACTGGTTCAGACCATTTGTCCATGTAAACCCGCATTAGGCATCTGGTAGTAGCAATTGATGATTCAGAGGAAGATTAAACCCTCTTTTAGGGTACTTAGCCTGCTAAGCAGAGGTCTGTGGGGGGTGAAATCCCTGCCTGTTCCATGTTATGAGTGGCTGCCTATCCAGAGAACCTCTTTGCTGGACACTGGAATGGTGAGCACTGGAGTGTATGAGGTTCCTGAGCAATACTCAGTATTGTAAGCAGATTGCCACAGTGAGGACGTTTGATAGACCAATAACAGTTTCCTCAGGCCCCGAGTCCAGCACTCGAGCCCCTGCCTGCCCTGTGACCAGAGGAGAGCACTGAGGTAAAATATGTTCAGCCCAAGAAACTAAGACTATGGCTATTATCAGCCAAACACTCCTTGGCCCCACACACTGGGATCTGGGCTGGTGTGTCTAAAGGCCTTTAACTGTGCTCTGAAATGTGTCTCCATCTTTTGAGGTGTAAACACCTGCTATGTGCACATGGGCGGGGGGTGTGGGGGGGTGTGGGTGAGCGAGGGTGTTTGCGTGATGGGATTGTGAATAGGCACATGTGTACATGAGCGTTCGAGTATAAGAGTGATTGGGTGAATGGGGGTGAGTTTTTGTGGGGGCATGGCAAGGGCAGCGGGGTGAGTATGCAACTGTGAGCATGGGTGGTTAGGGTTAAGCGTGTGTAGGAAAATGTGGGGGATGGGATCAGAGCCTCTGTGGTAGGACAGTGTGTGTGTATGTGTGTGTGTGAGAGAGATAGTGTGTGCATATGTGTTTGTTAGAGTTTGTGAGGGGGAAAGTATGGCTGGAGGTGTGTATGTGTGATAAGAATTCTGTGTGTGCATGTGTGTTTGGAGCTGGGTATGTTAGGGTATGTGTTGTGTGTGGGGGAGTAGTTCTGGACGTGTCTCTCTCTGTGGGTATGTGTGTTTGGCGGTGTTTCTGTGAGGGTATGTATTAATATGCCAGTGTGCGAGCACTGAGCAGGGAGTTATGCAGGCAAGCAGACTGCTCTGCTGGGACAGTCACACTGAGATAACGTCAGGTATGCCGTACAGCATGTGCCCATGTGCGGCACTCCAGAGTCCCGCACTGGGGAATCTCTCCGTAATGCCAGCTACACAGGAACTGACCAGCCTGACTGCCCTTGCCCTAACCCCAGCTGGTTGGGGGATTCTGATGCATTGCCTAGGTATGGCCTTCTCCGTGCCACTGCATTTGATCCACCATCAAATATCAGAGCACAGAGAAGCCAGAGACACAGCACCTTGGCTGGCTGCCCCTGCTTTATACAGTATCTGGCATTTATGTATCCACTTACAGTATTTTCTGATTCCAGTGGGATTTGAATACAGATAATGTTTCTAACTTCGACAATCCTTTTGGCTCAGGACCATGGGAGGGAGGGGGCTCTAATGCGCAAACACAGCCATCTCTGCCCTGCCTTTTAAAAGCAGATCCCTTGAAGGTTTGGCCCACCCGAGCCCTTGTCATGGTGTCTGCTTCAACAGCGAGAAATTTGGCTATAACAGCTGCATGGTGAGGGGGAGGAAAAAGGCTGTCTTGGAAGAACTGGACCTAACTGGTCATGCTAGATGGTCCTGAGGTGCAGCAGGAGTTCAAGGTGTGGATTTGAGCATGAGCAAAGCAATTGGACTCTCAAGGCTCCACATTCCACACACATTTGGCAATGCACAGCCCATCTCTCTCTTATCTGTACTGTGCCTTCATAATGTGTCCCTCCCCGTAGGATCTAGGTGCTATGTACAGCATTCGGAATAGCAGCTTTGTGTCTGAGAGGACTCCTCTCTCCCTAGTATTACATTCCTCCCTTAAATGGGATGATCCTGTTATTTGTTTCCATGTCATTCTGCTCCCACTGTTGTTGTGGGAGGGCCTTATGCAAAGAGACGAGTCCTACATTTTCCCCTGATGGTTGCAAAATTCAGGCTCATCCTGATTTACAGTGGTGGGGAGTTCCACAGCCAAGGGACTTCCGCCATTAACTCCTTGCTCTGCCAATTAAGAGTCTCTGCCTTCTCTCAGTCAGGCAGAACAACCTGATGGATCCCAGCATCTGTAGTAGGCTGTGGACGAAGAGGTGGTCTCTGAGTTAGTCAGGGCCCAGCCCATGCAGGGTGTCCAGGTATGGGATGGCTGGGGGTCAAAGGTTCAGGGGCAGCCCCCGGATTAAGGGAAGATGATAGATGGTGTTTTTAAGGCTACTGCTGCTATCTGAGTGTCCAGGACCACCCAGGAGTCCAGTACAACCCTGGCACACTGTCTTAACCCTGGGGGCTGATGCCTTCTGTGGAGCATAGAGTCATAGCTTCTTTCACTTCCTCAATGCATTTTGTGTTCCTATCAGCATCACCTCCATCTTCCCTGGGGCTAGTCTGAACCAGCTCCAACTTCCTGCAGACTTTGGGACAACTAGAAGTCTGCATTGTTTGCACTGGATGCAGAAGAGATGTGGAGCAGGGTTTCCTGGCACACTGATGTTAGGGAGATTCCCAAACCTGAGCTGGCTTTTGTAGGTGACAAATCTGAGGAACTGTCACGGATTGAAGTGTCACGAGAGGAGGTTTTGGAATTAATTGATAAACTTAACATTAACAAGTCACCGGGACCAGATGGCATTCACCCAAGAGTTCTGAAAGAACTCAAATGTGAAGTTGCGGAACTGTTAACTAAGGTTTGTAACCTGTCCTTTAAATCGGCTTCTGTACCCAATGACTGGAAGTTAGCTAATGTAACGCCAATATTTAAAAAAGGCTCTAGAGGTGATCCCAGCAACTACAGACCGGTAAGTCTAACGTCTGTACCAGGCAAATTAGTCGAAACAATAGTTAAGAATAAAATTGTCCGACACATAGAAAAACATAAACTGTTGAGCAATAGTCAACATGGATTCTGTAAAGGGAAATCGTGTCTTACTAATCTATTAGAATTCTTTGAAGGGGTCAACAAACATGTGGACAAGGGGAATCCAGTGGACATAGTGTACTTAGATTTCCAGAAAGCCTTTGACAAGGTCCCTCACCAAAGGCTCTTATGTAAATTAAGCTGCCATGGGATAAAAGGGAAGGTCCTTTCATGGATTGAGAACTGGTTAAAAGACAGGGAACAAAGGGTAGGAATAAATGGTAAATTCTCAGAATGGAGAGGGGTAACTAGTGGTGTTCCCCAAGGGTCAGTCCTCGGACCGATCCTATTCAACTTATTCATAAATGATCTGGAGAATGGGGTAAACAGTGAGGTGGCAAAGTTTGCAGATGATACTAAACTGCTAAAGATAGTTAAGTCCAAAGCAGACTGTGAAGAACTTCAAAAAGATCTCACAAAACTAAGTGATTGGGCAACAAAATGGCAAATGAAATTTAATGTGGATAAATGTAAAGTAATGCACATTGGAAAAAATAACCCCAACTATACATACAATATGATGGGGGCTAATTTAGCTACAACAAGTCAGGAAAAAGATCTTGGAGTCATCGTGGATAGTTCTCTGAAAATGTCCACGCAGTGTGCAGAGGCGGTCAAAAAAGCAAACAGGATGTTAGGAATCATTAAAAAGGGGATAGAGAATAAGACTGAGAATATATTATTGCCCTTATATAAATCCATGGTACGCCCTCATCTCGAATACTGCGTACAGATGTGGTCTCCTCATCTCAAAAAAGATATACTGGCACTAGAAAAGGTTCAGAAAAGGGCAACTAAAATGATTAAGGGTTTGGAACGGGTCCCATATGAGGAGAGATTAAAGAGGCTAGGACTCTTCAGCTTGGAAAAGAGGAGACTAAGGGGGGATATGATAGAGGTATATAAAATCGTGAGTGATGTGGAGAAAGTGGATAAGGAAAAGTTATTTACTTATTCCCATAATACAAGAACTAGGGGTCATCAAATGAAATTAATAGGCAGCAGGTTTAAAACAAATAAAAGGAAGTTCTTCTTCACACAGTGCACAGTCAACCTGTGGAACTCCTTGCCTGAGGAGGTTGTGAAGGCTAGGACTATAACAGAGTTTAAAAGAGAACTGGATAAATTCATGGTGGTTAAGTCCATTAATGGCTATTAGCCAGGACGGGTAAGGAATGGTGTCCCTAGCCTCTGTCTGTCAGAGGATGGAGATGGATGGCAGGAGAGAGATCACTTGATCATTGCCTGTTAGGTTCACTCCCTCTAGGGCACCTGGCATTGGCCACTGTCGGTAGACAGGATATTGGGCTAGATGGACCTTTGGTCTGACCCGGTACGGCCTTTCTTATGTTCTTATGTTCTTATGATGGAAATGGAGCTCATGGTGCTTCACGAACTGCCCTAGAGACCTTACACAGATGGTGAGTAAAGGGGTTGACAAGACAAAGACCTGTGGAGCGGCACTGATGAGAGCTCAGGGAGGAGGGACATTGCTCATCATGGGCCTTTGGCATCTGTTGGAGAGGAACTAGTGGAGTCAGCCCAAAGCAATTAGTTCTACACACCCCAGCTCTTAAAGGCAAGTCAGCATGACCTCATGGCTGATGGTATCAGAGGTCACAGAATTCTTTCCCAGGTGTGCGGCGTCTGACAAAGTGGGTATTCACCCACGAAAGCTTATGCTCCAATATGTCTGTTAGTCTATAAGGTGCCACAGGACTCTTTGTTCCTTTTCCCAGATGTCTGTCTGGTGGATCTTGCCCACATGCTCAGGGTCTAACTGATTGCCATAGATAGGGTCAGGAAGGAATTTTCCCCATGGTCAGATTGGCAGAGACCTTGGGGGGGGGGGTACCTTCCTCTGCAGCCTGGAGCATGAGTCATTTGTTGGTTTAACTAGAGTAAATGGTGGATTCTCTGTAACTTGAAGTCTTTAAATAATGATTTGAGAATGTCAGTAACTCAGCCAGAAGTTAGGGATCTATTACAGCATTGGGAGGCATAGGCGCCGACTCCGTGGGTGCTCCGGGGCTGGAGCACCCATGGGGAAAAATTGGTGGCTTCTCTGCACCCATTGGCAGCTCCCCACCCTGCCCCCCTTCCCCAGCTCACCTCCGTCTCTGCTCCGCCTCCTCCCCTGAGCGCGCTGCGTCTCCGCTTTTCCCCCTGGCTCCCAGCGCTTGCGCCGCGAAACAGCTGTTTTGCACGGGAAGCACTGGGAGGTAGGGGGGAGGAGTGGGAACACGGCGCGCTTGGGGAAGAGGCGGGGCCGGGGCGAGGATTTAGGGAAGGGGTCCAATAGGGGCAGGGAGGGGGCCGAGTTGGGGGGGGACTTTGGGGAAGGGGTTGGAATGGGGGTGGGAGGGGGCAGGGCAGGGGTGGAGTTGAGGCAGGGCTGGGAGCAGGGGGGACTTGAGCACCCACCGGCTCCGGGAAAAGTTGGCGCCTATGTTGGGAGGGTGAAGTTCTGAGACTGTGATGTGCAGGAGGCCAGACTGAGATGATCATGATGGTCCCTTCTGGCTTTAAAGTCTATGAGTCTGAGTCACTGACAGCTGGAATAACAGCAACATGAATCTCTGTCTCAAGCAGGGAGAGGAAACATCTCCTTTCCAGAACTGTTGGGGCCTAAGGGAGAGCTCTCTGTACCTACTTGGGCTTAGGCTTTGGAGCTGAAAGCTTTTGGGTGATTAATAAGGCCCTCAAGGCTGTTTCCAAAATCTCCGGATGTATAACAGCAAAAGTGAGGTTGGGTAGACTAGAGGAGGGGCAGAGAGGCATTCTGTCTGGGCAGACTGTGAGGAAGGCAGTTCTTGAGATCTGCAGCTGACCATTCTCCCTTCACTTCGCAGAGAGGGATGATTATAATTCTGATGGAAATATTAATGGTCATGCTGAGGCTTGTATTTTATGTCAGTTTTTTTCTCAAATGGCAGAGAAGCCGAGGGAAGGTGAGGGGAGCCCTGGGGAAATCTCAGCTTTGTCTGCTTCCCATTGTAGGATGGTAGCTTGTTTTGTGGCCTGAACTTCCCTTGGCCTCACGCCTGGCAGGGCCCCACTAAAGTGCTAGCATTTCTCAGCTCCCCCGACTGGCAGGGATGGACAGGGGTGATGAATTTGGATCTCTGGGGGAGTGTGATGTGGTGTTCACCCTACACTTACCCTGGAGGGGTTAATGGAGGCCAGATGGGCCAATTAGCCTACTAGGCTGCAAGTTGGGAGATTGAAGGCTGAGAGGAAAGCCCTAATTAGGGGAAGCTCACCTGTGTGGGAACAGGCCTGGCTTTTATAAAGCCAGGGAACTGATAGCAGAGAGGCTGTAGGGAAGTGTCTCTAGTCACTTCTTGGGAGGGGATGGATGGTTGGTTGGTTGGTGCTATAGAGGCAGTTTGCCTATGGTTGCTCCCTGGGAGCAGGGAGTTGTGATGAGGCTGGCAAGCACAGAGAAGGGTGGAGAGCCAGAAGGTAAGGAAAGGCTCAGGGAAAAGGGAACAGACCTTGGCTGCTGACTAGAGGCTCCCTGAGCTGGAACCTGGAGTAGAGGGCCTGGGTTCCCCTGCCAGCCACTGGGGAAATGGCACTGTAGGGCAGTAAATGGGAAGGCTGCTGGTAATAAAACCCCTTGGTACCCCAGAAGGGGGAAACATGCAGTGACCTGACTGGAGGGTCAAGTTATGAAGGAGGAGCACCTGGAGTTGCAGAGAAAGTGGCAACAGAGAGCAGAAGGGGGCCCCTGACCTGGAACAAGTGGACTCCCCAGAGTGGCCAGGAGGAGGTGCCACATGTGGTGAGTGGACTCTGTGAGAGGGAGTTGGCATTAATAGCTTCCTGCTAAACAAGGACAGTTTCTTTTCCAGTCTGCAGAGCTGGAAGAATAAGAGACTGGAAAGGAAGGAGAGAGAATGAAGGGAAACCTCCCCAAGGTGCTGCATTCTCCCTTTTACATTTCCCTGTTGTTCCTGCCCTTCCAGTGGCTCCTCTATACTAAGGTGACTTATCTAAGAGAATACAAATTTAAGGCAATGCTACTCAACTGCCTCAGGTCCAATAACCGGAATCCTCTCCCCCCACCCCCCATTTCTTTTCAAGACCTCTGTGCAGCTACAAGTGCATGCAGCCTCCGGGAGCAAAATCTACATGGGAGTCAACTGGAAGGCCCAGATGTGCTTCTAGCAGTGCACATTTGATAACAATAAGGGCTAGAAGGGACCATTCTGATAATCTAGTCCAGTGGTCACCTACGGGTTGATTGTGGTCAGCTGGTTGATCCTGGAGACTCTCCCAGTCGATCATGATCTCTGGCAGCGCAGCGGGGCTAAGGAGGGCTTCCTGCCTGCCCTGGCCCCACGCCACTCCCAGAAGTGGCCAGCATGCCCCAGGGGAGGCGGGGGCCAGGGGTCTCAGCATGTGCAAACCTGCTTCTTCTGCCTGCAGGCACTGCCCCCACAGCTCCCATTGGCTGAGAATGGGGAACTGTGGCCAATGAGAGCTGTAGGGGCAGTGCCTGAAGAGAGGGGCAACATGCGGAGCCATGTGGCCCCACCTCCAGGGGCTGCAGGGACATGTTGGCCCCTTCCTTGAGCGGTGTGGGGCTGGGGCAGGCAGGGAGCCTGCCTTCGCCCCACTGTGCTGCTGACTGGGAGCTGCTTGAAGAAAGTGCTGCCTCGTGGGACCCCTCACCCCAACATCCAGCCCTGAGTCCCCCAACCCCCTGCCCCAGCCCCTCCCACACCCAAAGTCCTTCCCAGACCCTTCACCTCCCTGCACCACAACATTGCCCCAGCTCAGAGCCCTCTCCTGCACCCCTACCCCAGGCTCAGCCCAGAGCCCCCTTCCACACTGTGAACCCCTCAGCCCCAACCCGGAGCCCGCACCCTCTCCCAAACCCCACTCCCTGCCCCAGCCTGGTGGGAGGGAGGGAGGGGGGGATGGAGTGGGCAGGGCTTTGGGGAAGGGATGGGGCCTCAAGTAAGGGGTGGGGTAGACCCTGGGTTGCCCTTAAATTCAAAAAGTGATCTTGGGCATAAAAAGGTTGGAGACCACTGCTCTACGCTAAAGCATATGTTGATGGTCAGGAACTGGCTGTCAATGAGTGTCGAAAATGCTGGGAAACTGTTTGGAGCAGTGGCCAAAAACCTGGGTGTTTAGTCAAATGTTCTGAGTCCATGTGCAGCCTTGCAGGATAATAGACTGTCTCCCTCCCTGCACCTCCACCCAGTGATTGGCTTCCCCTGCTCTTTAGCGCTAGAGGTGACCTGTTGGGCAGAAGGAGACCCTTTTCCCCTTCCAGCTGCAGCAATAGCTGGGTGGTGGTGCCCAGTTGCCTCTCTATTGCATCTGTCACCATAGCTCTGGTAGTGGCGCTCTGGGCTGTTGAGAAGTTGTGCACCAGACAGCCCCACAGGCTTCTGAGATCTGAGTCTTGGAGTGTGTTGGTAGGGGTGAACATAGGTGGTGGGGCTCAGCTGAGTATAGGGTGACCAGATGTCCCAATTTTATAGGGACAGTCCTGATTTTTGGGTCTTTTTCTTGTATAGGCTCCTATTGTGCCCCCCCCCCCTGATTTTTCACATTTGCTGTCTGGTCATCCTAGCTGAGTGGCTACTGGGGATCATACCCTCCAGCACTGGGACCAGAGGGGAGCCGACTTATCACCCAGTCTCCCCCTTTCTCCATTAGAACCAGATGGGGAGGCCACTCAGCACCGAGGCTCCCCTCCAGAACGCTGCTGCCCCTCAAATCAGAAAGCAGGCCTTGAAAGACAAAACGCCAACACCAAAAAGTCACTCTCTGGCTGAGCCCCTTCTCTGGATGTCTCCCCACTGGAAGGTGGATTTCTCAGCTAGCGATCCTGGCATGCAGCTTTGTGGGCATTAATTACACACAGTGGAGTATCTCTGCACAGTGGGAACTTAATATGCTCTTTGGATGCCTGACAAAAGGTTGAACATTGTTAGGTTTGTATTTTTATCTGAACTGGGCATTCCTAATGTGAAGTGTGCTCTCAGCCAAGGCACAAGTTTCCAACCATGAGCTAAAGGGACACTGATTGGGGTCCAGTCATGTCTCAGCATGATTCCCACACAGCTCTCTGGCACTTCGTTTAACCACTGCTCAGTGGCATCACCAGGAAGGTTATTTTGCTGACTGAGCTGGGCAGCCGACACACTGAACATCCATGTGGAGCTGGGCATGTCATTGATCTATACGGGCCTGCCCCTCTGTTTGCAGTATTTGAAACCAGAACTGCCCTAACACTGTGCAACTGGCCCACAAAACTAAACTCCCCTCTGAAGAGAACTGAGGCAAGAAGGCACAGATGGGGCGGGGGGGGGGGGGGAATTCAGTGGTGATGAGGCCATTTCTAATCCCCGTTTCCTCTGCCCTGCTTTGTCTAAGCATAAGAGCGTCTCCTTTTAAACTTCAGGCCTGATTCCATCACTAATGCACAGGTCCATGCTGAGGGCAGTGCAGTCGCCCTGGTTCAGTGGGAGCTCAGGGAGCGCAATCCCTCCTCCAGCACCTCAGTGTCCAGGAGGCTGGTGCATAAAGCCCCATCCCCTCGGTCAGTGCCGCTTACCCCCTCTATTCTCCATGCTTGGCTGGTGCTGAGCAGGGCTCAGGGCTGTGACCCCCTGCCAGGTGCAATTTGGGTTTTTGTGTTGATACCTGAAATGGTTCCGAGGCAGATTCCTGGATCTGAAACTCCTGTAGTCTTGGGAGAATTCACATCTGGATCTGAACTCTTCAGCTGCATCTGGCATTTCTTGCCCCATTTGGGGAGGCTTAGCCTCCCCAAGCCTCTTGTACCTGCAGCCCATGCATGGCACAGATGCATGTCTGTCTTTAACCTGTACACCACACCAGTGAAATTCATAAAATCAGAAAGGCTGAGCACTTAAAAACTGGACAGTAACTGTCTGCAAATCACCAGGTTCAATCATCACTTCTGAACAAAGCAGCTGTCTACCATGATTATAGCTGTTTCCATTAGTTCACACTGACTCAACAGACGTTCTAGGCTTCATTGACACAATGACAATCCTCAAATCTTGTTTTATAAATGCTATAAGGGAGGACAATAAAAAGATGAAGCAATCCATATGGCTTAATAGGCTTGCATGGCAGCCCCAGAGTGTGCTTGCTATCCAGTTGGGCGAAGAGCACAGCTGCCTACCCGGTGTTAGGATCACCTGGGGCTCCGTAGCAGCCCTGGCTTTGCATAGTGTCTGGATACTAGCCCAAGCCCTTCTCCCTTAGGGCTCTATAGAGTCTCCATGTAGCAGCTGCATAGTGTTGGTTATATCCAAGGACCAGTTGACCGTTGAACTTTCTTGGAGAGAAGAGTTCTAGAGGGCCTGGAGTTAGTTGCTCCCTGCTCCCGGAACAAACAGCTGTCATTTCTACTTTCATAATGCTTTAGCCAACAAGGAACTCTCACTGATGGCTTCTTGATGACAGCTGGCCATGAACAGCTGGAGTACCAGAGGGTGATCTTAGCACACACTCTCCCTTTCAAACACAGGAATGGGGGCAAAGCATGGAGTTTTGTATTACTAACCCCTCACACCTAGTGAAAACTCCCTGCTGAGACTTGGTAAGGGTGCTTTGTCTTTTAAAGAGGGAAGATAGTCAAGTAGGTAGGGCACAGACCAAGGTGTGGGCAGACTTGCGTTCTATTCCTGACTCTGCCACTGAGTTGCTGTGTGACCTTGGACACGTCATTTGGCTGCTCTGGGCCTCATTTCACACAACTGCAAAATGGGAAGAATGATGCTTATCTGCTCTCTCTCTTTTTTTTTTTTTTTTAAGTGCTTTGAGCTGTACAGACACACAGCTCTAGGTGTTATTACTGCACATCAGTGCTCTTTCTCTGCTATGCAGTAGCTGGTGGATAGAGAGCAGCACATATGGCCTACAGGGCCAGGGTATTGGAGATGATCTCCCACCACCACCCCCCCTTTTTTTTCCCCTTCATGAATTTAGTGCTGATGAAAGTTGCTGGACTGGCTGGCAGCCATGGACTCTGAAAGCTTCTCTTTATCCCCAGAACAGATATGGCAAATGGAGCAGTGCAAGCTTCCTCCATGCACCCTGCCCTACACATGTGCCTTATCTGTGCCATGTCCTTAGGAGTTAGAAGCATGTTCAATCTCTGTAGCCCATTCAGTCTTTGGCCTCTCTTGCTCATGCTGCAAGCATGAGCGCCAGTCAATGCTAATTAACCTGGCTTGTGTACTGTGGATACCTGTCCACTGGGTGCTGGACTCAGGTCCCCATCTCATGAGCATATTTTCAGTGAAGAAGGATGACATCCTTTTCAGTCAATCAAGGAGACAGGACCAAAGGTACAACATGGGTGCCTAGAGAGATTGGTTAGTTTTATGTGCACTAATACTGGACTACAGTTGTGCAAAACTAGATCCCCAAGCTCTAGCACCTTTGAATATCTGGGGTGAATCAGATTCAAAGCTGAAGTCACCCCTATAATTTCCATGTCAAAGCAAGAAGGCTCTTGTGGTGATCTGGGGAGTGTATGTACAACTTATGAATTCTGGTTAATGTTATGAAATTGCTGTATTACTGAATGCCTCAATGTGTAGTGACTCAAATATGGGCCGACAGGGTCCCTGACGCATATCAGCATCGTGACCACTCCCTCATTTGGACAAAGCTACAGAACAAACAAAAGAGGTTGTTAAACTTAATGCCTGTGCTCTGGCTGAACAGTGGGTATGCTGAGGAGGATATCCAATCACCTCCCAGCTCAGACCAGAGGTAGGTCTGGAGAGCGGAAAATCCCCAAACAGGCAAACAAAGAAACCAGGTGGTAGTGCTAGTTTTTAAAAACTCAGAATTCACAGAAAAGCTTAGGTGGGGGAGAGGAACAGAGGGGAAAGTTTTGTAGCAGAGCAGAGGGGTCCTTTCCAACTGCAGGACCAGCTGAGGAAGAAGGAAGCTGGCTGCAGAGGTTAGAGAGAGACTCCTTGATTTGGAGAAGCCACGTGCAGTCACGGGAGGGGAGGGCAGATTCTGGACTCCTTAGAGGACTTTGACCTAAGCCCAAAGATCGCTCAAGAATGGTGAGGAAACTGAGGCAGGGAAATACTTCCAGGAGTTTATTAACTTGTGCTAGCTAATGTGGAGAATAATTGGTTTTGGAACCCTTTGCAAAGCCTCTGTTATGTGCTTCCACTGTCACATGTCCCTGAAGAGATGAACTGTAAAACCAGAGATGCCCATAAGGTTGGAGTGATTAACTCTGGGAATGCTTGGAGGGGATCAGCACTAGTCCTGGGGGCCTATGGCAGCAGGGCTGCAGAACCCGTTTCCATGAAGGAGTAGCAGACAATCTGTGTCCAGGAAGTGTGCCAGAGGCCGAGGAAAGAAACCGTGCTGGAGCCTACCCAGACTCAGACGAGCTTAAAAGCACACGGGTCCAGTGCATGAAGCCTGGTGAGTGTGTAGCAGTGGGAGCACAGCCAGGGCTATGACAGGCCTATTTTCTATTTCAGATACATCTGAGTTCTCGCACGAATCATCTGTTCTCAAGGGAATTCAGCCCAAATTGGTGGCTCTATCCTGAGAATAGCTGATCTCACAAAATTTCCACTGTCCTGGCCCCAAATCTCATGAGAACAGCTGGTGAGATTTCAGTGCCATCTAACCCAAACACAAACTCTTGTCCCATTTGGGCCTTAAACCTGACCCCTGACTGCCATGTTAATCCTAATCCAGTGCTGGATGCAAAAGCTGCCTTTTCATCTCTAAGAACATTGGTCCTTATGTGCTAGGAGAGAGAGAATTAGATCTCAGGAGCTGATCTCCTCAGGTACGAAGGAGGAATAGGCCATTATCTAGAGTATTTCAGAACTGGCCAAGTATATTATGAGCATAGGCGTTCTAAAGCAGCCTGTGTTGGCTGTTGTGAGAGGCAGAATACCAGTGTGCTGCTAGACCTCTTCTGGAATGGGAAGCACCAGCATGTTCCTCTTCTATTAACTTCAATAAAACTAATTTGTGCTAGGGCAATACTTCATGAAACTTCAGCCTGCGGCTGCTGCTGCTTTGATACTTAAAATGGTCAGGCTAGATCAGCCTCTTTTTATTACGGATCTTGCACACGCCCACATGGCTAGGGACAAAGGAGGGGAGCAGGGATGTAGGCCATGTCTGATTGCAGGTTGCCTGGTCAGTATTTGAGAACCTGAATTCCTTTGCTAAAGCCTCCCATTTTAGAAGCAAAGCCCCTAATCCCACAGATTATTATTGTCCCTAGGGATGGATGCTGTCCCACTGGAAGGAGGAATGATTCAATTTACATTTGCTGCAGAGATGGGTCCAGAGGCAGGTGTCTCAAATGGGAGGGGGACTGTGAAAACACAGGAGCAGAGGAGGCAATGGGGAGGAGAAACAGGAGGAAGTGAGGTTGGGATGCCAAGGAGAAGGAGGGGGAAGGGAGAGTGCCAAAGGAAAGGGCAGGAGAGGGGATGTTTCTCCCCTCAGCTTCATTGTCTTGCACTTTGCCTATTTAGATTGAGATCATCAGGGAACTTTTCTGCTGACTTATCTGTGAAGCACCTAGTGTAACCCAGTGATCAGTGTGTGTTGTGGTCCCAGGCCAAAGAGGACAGGGGTCTGTTCCAGCCTTGCTCTTTCGCTTAGGCTGTAGACACTAATATATTTTTAGCTCTGAAGGTCTCTGCTTCAATCCCCAGGATCAGCCAAGATGGCGGCTCTTATAGTAGCACACCATGGGTGCTGTACAATAACAATGAATATGGTGGGAGGGGGAAGGGGAGAGCAAGAGAGAAGAGCCCTTTAGCCAGGGCTTAGAAACAGCTGGCACACACCCCTACTGTCACCACTCTGCTGCCATTTTGCAACACTCCCTTCCAGCCCCTAGTGGCACCACTCCACAATCAGAGAGAGTGGCACAAAATCAGAAGTGCAGCAGCCTGAGGCTGGCAGAAGAGCCCCAGCTGCTGCTCCCCCACCAGGTGCCACACTGGCAGCCACTGCCATGGGGGAGCTGCGGGAGCCATAGTTCCTTCCCTGCCAGGCAGCAAATGCAGGAGCAGGTCCAAGGAACTACAGCTGCTGAGGAGTACCTCCTCCCTGCCTGCACCTGCAAGGAGTAGCAGTTGCCAGAGAACAGGAGTCCACCCCTTTGCAAGCCAGAGTAGGACTCCAGATTCCAGTGCAGGATCCCAGACCCAGTGAGGAAGCCCAGTACACTCCAGCACGGGACCCCAGTGCACACCAGGGTGGGACCCTAAAGAGGGACCTGAAGATACAATGAGCAATCCCCATGCACCATCGCTGTCAGTTAGGGCATTACTCTTCTTTGCTGTCTGACTGTTTAAGTTGTGCCCATGACCACAGTATCTGAGCACAGGGGCTTTGAGTGGGTGGGGTTTGGGTTGTGGGTGGAGCTGAGAGCACCACTGCCGGTTTGACTCCTGCACTTCTAATAAAACAAAAGCGAACTGTGGAGGCTCCAATATACACTTATTGTCTTACTCCAGGCTCTGTCAGCCTCTGGGTCACTTGGACCAGCCACAGTTACCTCTACATGTTCTACTCCAACAAGTCAATGGCTTGTTGACAAGGCACATTGTCTCACCACCCTGAAAATGAACGTGTCAGAGTGGACATATGTGATCAGATTGTGCCGATGTCTTTGCAGGTACACATGAGGCTGCACTGTGGCTGGGGTGACCAGATGTCCTGATTTTATAGGGACAGTCCCCTTATTACCCCCCACCTCCTGTCCCAATTTTTCACACTTGCTATCTGGTCACACTAGCTGGGGCTTCCTTGAAAATGTACTACTCTCCAGTCGGCTCATTGTGGCCACGTTTCAGCAAAGCACTTAAACCTGTGCTTCACTTTAATCAGGTGCTTACTTGCTTTTCTGAAGCAGGGTCTGTCTCTGCCCACCCCATCCCTGTGACACTGTCTCATCTCCTTCCCTGTACACTCCTCCTCCACCACCACAACGTCGTACGAGAAGTTGCTCTCATGCCTCAGAGTGCCCCATAGCAGGGGCCGTTAGAGAACCATGTTTCCCCACTTCCCCCAACCAAGAACTCAGAACTAGCACAGGTTGAAACATGGATTTTCCATCTTACAAAAAAATTTGGCAATTTTTTTTTTTAAATCTCCAAGATGGACAAAAGGCCAACATTTTTTGCACATAGAAATTTGGGGGGTGAGGGGGAATTATTTAGCTAAACTCAGAATGTTTCATTTGACTTCAACCCTTCATTTAAATCTATTATATAAAATGTTGAAACAAAAAGCCATTTAGAAATGAAAAATTGAAATTTTCCATCCTGAAAAGGTCACAAGGGGAAGTGTTGACCTTTTCAAAACATTTTTTCTAATCTGTTTCCAAATGAAATTTTGCTGAAATTGAGCCAATTTCATGAAAAATTTCAGGTTAGTCAAATGGTATTTTCTGATGGAAAAATGTTGGAACAAAAACTTTCCAACCATCTCTGCTGAGAATGTCATGTCAGTGTGCTGCCAGACCCCATCAACCTGTGGACACCAAAACATTCTATGAACAGACAAACCACACCAACGCACTTCATTCAGGCCAACAGGCAGATTCTTAGGAGTACATTTTAAGTGAGTTTTATTTTGGTAGCACTTTGAATGATAGTTCTATCCATCTGTGGTACTTCTATGGCCCCATCACAGTAGTGTCTGAGCACCGCATGCACCTTAATGTATTTATCTTCACAACATCCCTGTCAAGTGCTATTATCTGCATATTACAGCTGGGGAACTGAGGCAGAGAGAGATTAAGTGACCTGCCCAAGGTCACACAGGAAGTCTGTGGCAGAGCTGGGAATTGAACCCAGGTCTCCAGAGTCCAAAGCTAATCATATCCTAACCACTGGACTGTCCCTTGTGGGGTGGGGGGGAATTCTCACATACACATTTAATAAGATAGCTAGTGACAGACTTTCATGGACAGATTTTTGGCAGGGAGTAGCACCTGTAATATATAATAGATACCTTCTGTCAAGCCTCCATAAATACGTATTTAGTAATCGATTGCCATTTATGTAGCACATAACTATCCTATTAAATAACAATGCAATTATAGCATCAGTACAAACCTCTCAGCTAGAGATCTGCAGTTAAGTTACTCAGCTGATCACGCAGCTTTGCAGAGAACTCGACCTCCTCTGTCACCTGGGGCAAGTAGTAGTTTTGATGGGCGAATAAAATCTCCTTAGTTTTTCTGTCACCTTCATTGTTAAGTTGTATGGGTAATTCTGAAGCTGGATTAACATGCTGTCAGGATAGTGAACCCTCAGTAGGTCTCTCTATTTTTCTAGCTTTCAATTGCCATGCTATTAGGATGCAACACATTTAAACCCCAGGTCTGGGAAGCAAAGTGTAACTGTCCCTTCTTCACTCCTTACTTTTTCCGAGCTGAGATTAGGGGAGCCTCCTCAACCAAGGTGGAAAATGAATATCTAAAGACACTTCTCCCCCCCTCCTTAAATTCAGGTGCCCCCCACCCCAATATGACCCAGTAGTTTACAGGCACCTTTATGAGCAGGAGCCAGTGCTACAAATCTACCATGTAATTTTTACTGCATTTCCCTTTACAAAGGATCAGTTAATTAGAACCTCTCCTTGCTGGGAAATTAATCACATATTCTCCAGCTCAGAAACCGATAGTTATATTGAAGAAACTAACAAGAAGCTACAGAAAGACTCCAAGCAGGCAACTGAATGTCAGGGGAGCACAAAGGATTAAGCATTGGCAGGGACTGAGAGCTTTTTAAAAAAGGCAGCCAAGTATTGTCTTTGCAGCACTGTTTAGTAAGGGCTCCTCTGCTGAGCCCTCCTAGTGGGCTAGAAAATTGGGTTCAAGTCCAAAATATGGACAGGCGAAACAGCTTGGATAAAATGTGAAGTGACCTGAAAATTTGCCCAGCATTCAAACTGGAGCCTCAACTCTTTCCAGAGAGTTGGGAAAGCTCAATCATCTTGTTTTCTGTTGGTTCTGTAGAAAAAGGTTTCTTGGTTTTGGATGGATGCAGAAATTCTAACAGCAGCACTGGAAAACCTATCCTCATGAGATTTCCAGACCCAAGGGTTTCAGCTGAATTCAACACCCAATACTTTGGGGATCTGTCCCACCTGAACCTTTTGAGTCCTTTCCCCTGGCTAGTCCAGATGGCCCCAAATTACACTGCAGTAGTAAACCCTGGCTGAAACAGCTGTGCAGCCAGACATGCACCAGCACTTACCTCCAGTACCATTTCTGTCATCTGGAACTGCTTCTGAGAGACTTTATCAGAGCCCACAGGCTCATGGAAGAGCAGGCAGAGCACGTCATACTTCTTCAGGGCCTGCTTGTAGTTCTTCTCGTTCAGGTCAAACACCCGATCCTTCCCATCGTAGGTGGGGAAGTCCAGTCCCTCTTCAGCCCTGCAGCAGAAGAACAGGTAAAAACCTGACAGTAGCCAGCAAGCTATCTTCATTGGGAGACAGCCTGGGTTGTCTTTTCTTATATCTCTGAGAAGGGAAGGGAAAAGAGCCAGAAGAAACCAAAGGCTCGGTGAAGTTTGAACTGAGTGTAAGTTTCCTCTGCCTTCCTAATGATCAGTCCAGGCCAGTGGGAAGCAGCAAACTTTGCAGTCCTGGGCTGAAGACAAAGAGACAGACAGGAGAAGCTGCGAGGCCAAGCCCTGGATACCTTACATAGCTCTGCCCAGCTCCTGTGTCATTAGGAACTCCATTTTTAGGAAGCAGTTGTTTCAGGCTAAAAATAAACCCTGCAATGAATAAAAAGGACAGATATGACACCATTGAGGGACTTGCTGGCACTCCGCATCATCTGAGCGAGGGAGAGGGAGTGGAGGAGATTGAGATTAGGAACAGGAAGGCTTTATCAAGGGACAGGGTACAGTTATATGGGGCATCAAGGCACAATCCACCTTATTAGGACTTTAAAAAATAGACAGTTCTCAGTACTGTATGGTTCATGCCTAGATATCACAGTAGTTAGGCTTTAGATCAAGGGATTGATCAATCAGTCTCAGAATATAAATGCAATTAAATGTTTCATGATAGTGATTCTCATTCACGCTGCAAGGAAGAATTCCATCTCCCCAGTCTCCAGGGAGTAGAGACAAGCGAGGACCTTGGGAGTTTTCTCCTCCTTCTGGGGATTAAGCAAGGATCATCACTGAGATTCAGATAGGCCACACACCTGACTTGTTTAGTTTCCTCCAATCTCCACAGAGATCCATGGTCATTGGTAGAGCTTGGTCCTTCCTGTCTCTATGTACCTGTGATCCTGGAACAAATGGAAACTGACCTTGCCATTTCTGACACCCAGAGTAGTTAACATGCATCCAGACCCAGGCATTATTGAGATGTGGCTAAAGCATCCCGATGTCAAACAATATGAGCGGCAGGTCTTACTGCCCACACTTTGTGTCCAGCAGCTGGGAGCTTTGGGCAGAGGTCAGTGATCTCGTCAGGACATTGGACAGAGGCCGGATGTCTTTGCTGATCCTCCTCAACTTCTGGGAGGCTGTTGATCACCAGGTGTTGCTCACACAGCTACACAATCCAGCAAGAGTGGGTGGAATCACTGTCGAGTGGTTCTCCTCATCCCTTTCTCTTCCTTGCCAGCAGGTGAAGCTGGCTGACTGCTCCTTCTTCCCAGAGACTCTCACTTGTGGGGTCCCTCAGGGCTTAGTCCTGGTATCTCTTTTCTCTTCCAGCTACATGAAGCTACTGAGAGAGACAGTGTGAGAGGCTGTGGGTTGGTAATGCCCCCCTCTTTGTGTCTTCCTCTCCTCTGACCCAGACAGCACTGCTGCCACACTCCCCCCCAGTGTCTGGCAGTAATTGGAAGCTGGAATAAAGCCAGCTGGCTGCAGCTCAACCCAGACAAGATGGTGGTGATGCTGATCTGCATGGAGAAGTGTTTTAAGGGCCTGGCAAAATACAGTTCAACTGGGCATCAGAGGGGGGTTTACAACCCTTGTTCTTACTAGACTCCCCACTGTTCCCAGGTTCTTAGACTCACAGATTGCTTCAGTCACCCACACAGCACTCCTTCCCCTACAGTGGTAGAGACTGTGTCCCTTCCTATTAGATACAGGTCTCACCTCAACCATCCATGCCTTCGTAGCCTCTTGGCTACTCTACAGCAATAGGGTCCACATGAGGCTAAACGTGGAATTCACCTAGAAGCTCCGTCTGGTGAGCTTCCTCTCTTCTGAGTGACCCAGGATACTCTCCCTGCACTGGCTCTGTAGTGCCTGTCAGATGAAATTCAAGGTGCTGGTTACCAAATGCAAAGATCTAGAAGGTAGAGGCCCATGTTATCTTAAAAGCCTCCTCGCTAGTTCCTACTTCCCATACAACCGAAATTCGCCTGGAACTTGACATCCCAAGCCTGAAGCTTGAGGGAGCTGAATACAAGGTGTTCTTTGTGACAGGCCTGCACCTCTGACATTACCTTCCTACTGAACCATATACTAGCACAAACCTGGCCATTTTTAGAAGGAGCTGTAAGACTCCTCTCCTAGCTAATGAAACTCCTAACTGAGTGGACACATTAAAGTGATCATTCACTGGATACTTAGGCTGTAAAATTAGAACTCGGTTTGTCAGCTCCTCAGGGTATGGAACAGGTTGTTTATTTGTCTTTAACAAACCATATCCATTTCTGATGCTGTGTAAACCCCCATCAGTAACAGCATGTGTTTTAAAGCACACATAAACCAAACTGCATCATAAAATGAAACACTCGCTGGAATTTGTGTCCTTTGACTTGCCAAAATCAGGTTCCCAAAGCCTGCCCTCCTTTTATTTCAGTAGGTCACAGATCTTTAGAGAATAGTCCACTTTCAGATTTCTCGAGCTATTTTTAAGTTGTTTCTCTTCCAGAACAACTTTCTGAGCTGTTTAAAAATAGACGCAACCCCATTCTCTTTTCATTTTTAAATGACTTTAGTTCTGGTGAAAGGTGCTGGTTTATTAGCTCTGGAGAATGAACACCTCTGTTTATCTTCAATGTGTATGTGCATATATAATGTATAATACACACACCCACACAGAGCATGGGTAGCAGCAGGGCAAGCTTCTCTCACTAGTGTGCCTCCGTGGAGGGACCTTCTGTAGCAGTGCCATTGTCAATGGTCCATTCATTTCTTAACCTTTCCACTGAGCGTGTCAGTGAGGCCGTGGGGCCATTTAGTGCCATTTGTGATGGTCGTTTTTTGAGATTCTTTTTTAAATGTGCTCAGCTAAAACTCTAGACACCTATCCACTAGTTCAGATTGGTAGAATCAACATGTCTCTTTGGAGGTGGAGTTTGTGAATTACAATTAGCAAGGAGTGAATCTCCAGAAGGTTTGGAAGTTCAGACAAGCTCCCCAAATTCTTAATGATTGTCTGAACAATCTGACTCCCGTGAGTCTACAAAGATGGGATGGAAATGTCAGCAAAACAGACTTTTCCTTGGTATTTTGTAGAGCTGGGCCTGTACCAAAACCCTGGATCCCAATTGTCCTGGTTGATGGGAGCCATCAAGATTCCAAACAACCATTAATAGCCCACACTTTGCATAATTACAATAGGCCCTCAGAGTTATATTTCATATTTCTAGTTTCAGATACATTATATTCACTCATTAGCATATATTTAAAAAATCATATAGAGTGCAATGTCGCACCCAACACCCCTGAACTTTTGTGGAAGTTTGGCTCTAGTCCTTGTCTCTACATTGAGTCAAGTCAAAAATCCTGTGACCTTTGGGATATTCACAATCTCCGTGAAATTTTGTAATTTGACCTGACCTCTGTTATTTTAACTCTTCTACTTCCATGCCCAGCTGGAAACAGGACAAAGAGAGCAATGCAAAAATGAAAAAGTTAAGCTAACTGGTTTGAACTTCCAAAAAGGATTGTTTCAGGTAAGCTGGATGGCTCAGGGTATTGGTAAAGCAATACAGACAGAAGCAGAAAGCTAGTCCAATGGCTAGGTCACATAGTCAGTCTCTCTGTTCCCCATCTGTACAATGGGGATAACAGTACTGCCCTGCCTCAGCGATGTCCCCAGACTATGAAGTCCTCAGATACTATGGTCTTGGAAGTCATATACCTGGTGCCATCATTTTACATGCTGCGTTACAGAGATTAAACCACCATCTTTGCCCTGCTAACCATCAAACCAGCCTTCCATCTGAAGGCTGTCCAGGGCAGGGAACCATGTAAAATGAGGTGCTAGGTCTCTGGTCCAGGTCCTTCTGAACAGGTGTCACCATCACTAAAACCACCATCGTAACTGGCACCAAATCTTCATGGAACAATTCACAAAAGAAGACAGAGACCTGAGGGAGGAGACGGGTGGGGGAATAAGAGCGTTCGCTGGGCCCCAACCCACTAGAGTGCTTTTTGGTGTAGTTTAGTGTATGTTCTCTGGGTGAAATCCTCTCTTGGTTGAAGTCAATGGCAAAGCCCCCATGGATTTCCATGGAGCCAGGATTTCTTCCTATGTCTTTTCTCTTGTTATGTCGCTCTAGAATCTAAAGAGGCCAGTCTTCTCATCCCCCCTGCCCCCAGCCCTGCAGACATATACAGGGCAGGGCGCCTGCTGGGAAAGTGTAATACATAAACACAAGTTGTGTCTCTTCTCACCGCGTGGCTATTAGGAAGGAGTTTGGAATGTAAATTCTCTCAGCTTCCCCCGACTCCACTCCACACTGACATTCTCCCCTTCATTTCCCTGCTGGTCAGCACTGCAAATGAGATCTCCAGCTACATCAGATACAAATGGCTCCAACGAATCTGGCTGGCTTTTTTCCTAGGCTTTGGGATTTAAAGTTCTGCCTTAGCTAATCTTGTTACAAGCCTCTAAGACCTTGTATGTTTTCCAAGATAGGAGTATTCAGAAAATGTGCCTTTTGCCACAAGCTGGCCTCATTACAGGGATCCTAGATAGTCAAGCAAGGTCATGGTTTGTAATAACTCACAGAATATTACTATTATTAGCACAGAAGCCTTAGAGAACCATTGAGACCTTATGGGAAACTGAGAAAAACATTCTCATTTCAAAGGCAATTTTGCAGCTTGAGTCTCCACTGCCTTGCACCTTCCCTTGCATCATTTAGCCCTGCGCAAGCTGAATGTTAAAGGCTCCCAGTCAGAGCACTTTGCACTGGTGTCAGTGATGACAAGTGCAAGGCAGCGAAGAATCAGGCCCATCGTATTTGCTGTTATATAGGGCTTGAGATATTTGCAACTTCCATCTGGCATCTGGAGGCACTTCATAAACTTGAATTATTTACGCTTCACAACTGGCTCCCGTTTACTAATGGGGAAACTGATGCACAGAAAAGGGAAGGGACTTGTCCAGAGTCGCACAAAAATTGTAGCGGGAGAGCCAAGAAGAGAAGCCGTGTGAATAACTGTTGTCTCAGTTCACTGGCTGAACTAAAAATTTAAATAAATGTATTTGGGAAAGACCCGAAACTGAAAAATTCTGATTTTTTTTTTCAGTGAACCAAAGAAGTAGGAAAAAATAATAATTTGTTTGACCCAAAATGAAACATTTCATTTAGTTTTTGACTATTTTTACCCTTTAGAAAAAGTGAATAAGCTGGAAGTAAATTTTGAAATGTTCAGTCATTCCAAATCAAAAACCTGAACCATTCCACTTAGAAAATGTCAAAATGAAACATCTTAGTTTTTTCTGAATTTTTTTTTTAACTGAGACAATTTGCAAATTTAGCACGAAGTCATGAAGTGTTTTGGTTGACCTGACTGCATTTTTGTTTTGTTTTGGCAAAACGAAGTTTTATCAGAAAAATTTCACCCAGCTCTACCCAGAAGCCCTCACTGCCTCTCAGGGCCGGCTCCAGCATTTCTGCCGCCCCAAGCAAAAAAAAAAAAAAAAAAAAAAAAAAGCCCCCACCGGTGGCGGCCGTCCAGCGGCAGGCCCTTCGCTCCTAGAGGGAGTGAGGGACCTGCCGCCCCCGAATTGCTGCAGGTGCCGCCCCTCTCCCTTGGCCGCCCCAAGCACCTGCTTGTTAAGCTGGTGCCTGGAGCCAGCCCTGCTGCCTCTCTCTTGCTCTATGCATTAAACCAGATAGGGTCCTTACTGCACAGGCATTTAATAAGCAAAACTGTTACTTTAGAAATCTTGCCCTCCAGAGCTGTCAACATGTCACACGATTGGGGTGGCTGCATCTGCTTATCCTAAACAGATACTCTGGGATTGTTTCAATGTCCCACCCAAATGGGATATACTTCAAGGGACTGGAGGTGTCCCACTAGGGCAGGGTACTACCCCTAAGTCAGGACAGGATGGCTACCCCAAAAAACCTTCAGTGGCAGCACTGCTCCCTGCTGTGGTGCTGAGATGATGCTCTGTACTTTGTCATTGCTCAGTCAATATCACTGGATCCCTCACACAGAAATACTTCCACCTTCACACAGTATGATTAAAATCTTAACTGGGACTCCTGGTCACACCTTCCATGCAGTGAAGTACAGCAAGAGACTTGCACCGTGCCACCTCATGCTAACTTGGGGCAGGAGAACTGAAAAAAATGGATCTGGAAATCTCACAGGAAAGACCCATAGTGCCCAGTTCAAGTTACCAGCAATTACAGCACAGTCTGTTCACAGACCTGTGTTCAGAATTCCCCCCTCCTCCTCTCCCTATGTGCTGTTGCCTGCAAAGATTATCCTTGCTAGAGGAGTAGTAGTCGTGCCAGATCTGGTGGGTTGACCTGTGATGTACATGCTGCATCCCTACAGTGTCACACTTACAGTTTTTTTCTCCTGCTGATGATAGCTCATCTCAATTGATTGGCCTCTTACAGTTGGTATGGCTACTCCCAACTTTTCATGTTCTCCGTATGTATAAATATCTTCTTTCTGTGTGTTCCATTCTATGCATCCGATGAAATGGGCTGGAGCCCAGGAAAGCTTATGCTCAAATAAATTTGTTAGGTGCCACAAGTACTCCTCTACTTACAGTGTGTGACCACTACAGGCTTGTGCAGAGCTGGGAATGGGTGCAAAGATTATGCCTCCTGGCCCACTGGGCATCAGCTTTTCAGGCACACATGAATTAGGCCTTCTTTTGGCAGATGTATGAGTTTTGGATAGTTTGGAAAAGATCCTCAGGCAAGCATCTAGACTTTTGGCTCTTTAGCTAATCCAGACCTGGGGAGGTTTCATTGACACATGACCCGTGCTTGTATTATCCTCCTCTGCCAGAAGTCATAGTGAGCCAGGGGTTCTTTGAATGCCCAATAGACCTCCTCTGACCATATCACATTCAATTCAATGCCATGCATCACAAGTTCAAAGCTAGTCTAATTGCAAGAAAGGTTTCTGGCCGTGTTTTGTTTTTTGGGGAGCTGAGAGCAAGAGGAGGCAATTCATTTATTTAGAGTTGCTAACATCTGGCTCTGAACAAACTCTGTTCATCCCATGAAAACCCTTCCAGGTTGCTTCTTGCTATATCCAGGAGTGCACAATTTACTTTGATTTACTTTGCTCTGTTCACAATCACCTCCCTCCTCCCCCGTTTAAATTACCTGGCAGTAGTGACAGTGTCGTGTGATTTTACCATCAAGTCATGCTGCTTTGGCTCGTCACTTTACACACGGGCACTGGCCATAGGGCCAGATTCTCTGCTGATGAAAATTAGCACAGCTCCATTGACTTCAAGTCACAGGGTTCTGAAATCAGGGGTGCTGGGACAATGTGTATAGTGGGGGTGCTGAGAGCCATGAACCCAGCTGTAAACCCTGGATATGATGGAAACCACTTCAAACCAGAGGTGCGGCAGCACCCCCAGCACCCCAGGTTCTGATTTTTATCTGAATGTATGGTTTTAACTGAGTGATGTAAATCAGCATAGCCCTTTAATGGGAGCTCTGCTGAATTACACCAGCTGCGGATCTGGCCCTAGCAGCTGCAATATTGGCATCATTGGGCTGCTTTTCTCCTCTCGCTTCCTTTCCCCTCCCAGTGCACTGGCTTCTGTGCTGCCTTTTGAAATTGACATTGTGCCCTGACTTGAGCAGCCCAGGAACATGTTGTTGGTTGAATGCACCGGGCACATTTTGGCAAGCACAGCGAAGTGTTGGAGTGACCTCGTTCATCAGAGGGCATTTCATTCCATTTTGCTGATGATCTGCACAAGCTTAGAACTCTTCTTCACTTTACAGGGGGAACGAAAAGGATTTTCTGCTCTTGAGTTTCCCTTCTCTGTTAACCTCTCTCTCCCTCCTTCTCCTGGACTTCTAAAAAATCGTGATTTTTGGCCATTATTTTTGAACGTTTGGTGCTAGCAAGACTGGGGCCCTTCTCCCTGTTGGGGTGTGCTGGCTTTGGGGCTGCTTTGTACTGTTGGAGCAGCCCCATTGTAGCATATATAAGAGGCAGGGCTGGAAGCAAAACCTGCTCAACACTTCACATGATAAGATCTTGTTTACAGCTGTTTATAACTTTGCCAAACTGTAACCGTTTCTGCTGAAATTTTCCATGCTGGGCATCTGCCGCAGGCTGAATGGGTTTGGAAAATTTCAGCCAAAATGGTTCAGCTTTTCTGAGACAGAGCCTAGGGGAAAATACGTTGTTTTGTCTATGTTAAAAAATTATTGAGACTTCTTTTAAAAATGTTCTTGCCCCCCCCCCCCCAACCTGCTTTGGAGCAGGGACTTGAAATTTGGCAGTGGGGTGACATACGCACAAAGCAGCTGTGTTAAGATTGCACAGGCAACCTTCATTCTGGCATTTCCTAGCTTTTGAGTGCTTGACTTTGCAGTCTTAACTATGTTCTTTTAGTGGGTTTGTGTGTAGTATCATTGAAGCCAAAATCT
>NW_020664593.1:5015758-5067213 GCF_002925995.2 Terrapene triunguis | reverse complement strand
GGCGGCAGTTCAGCGGCAGGTCCTTCGCTCCTAGAGGGAGTGAGGGACCTGCCGCCCCCGAATTGCCGCAGGTGCCGCCCCTCTCCCTTGGCCGCCCCAAGCACCTGCTTGTTAAGCTGGTGCCTGGAGCCAGCCCTGCTGCCTCTCTCTTGCTCTATGCATTAAACCAGATAGGGTCCTTACTGCACAGGCATTTAATAAGCAAAACTGTTACTTTAGAAATCTTGCCCTCCAGAGCTGTCAACATGTCACACGATTCGGGTGGCTGCATCTGCTTATCCTAAACAGATACTCTGGGATTGTTTCAATGTCCCACCCAAACGGGATATACTTCAAGGGACTGGAGGTGTCCCACTAGGGCAGGGTACTACCCCTAAGTCAGGACAGGATGGCTACCCCAAAAAACCTTCAGTGGCAGCACTGCTCCCTGCTGTGGTGCTGAGATGATGCTCTGTACTTTGTCATTGCTCAGTCAATATCACTGGATCCCTCACACAGAAATACTTCCACCTTCACACAGTATGATTAAAATCTTAACTGGGACTCCTGGTCACACCTTCCATGCAGTGAAGTACAGCAAGAGACTTGCACCGTGCCACCTCATGCTAACTTGGGGCAGGAGAACTGAAAAAAATGGATCTGGAAATCTCACAGGAAAGACCCATAGGGCCCAGTTCAAGTTACGAGCAATTACAGCACAGTCTGTTCACAGACCTGTGTTCAGAATTCCCCCCTCCTCCTCTCCCTATGTGCTGTTGCCTGCAAAGATTATCCTTGCTAGAGGAGTAGTAGTCGTGCCAGATCTGGTGGGTTGACCTGTGATGTACATGCTGCATCCCTACAGTGTCACACTTACAGTTTTTTTCTCCTGCTGATGATAGCTCATCTCAATTGATTGGCCTCTTACAGTTGGTATGGCTACTCCCAACTTTTCATGTTCTCCGTATGTATAAATATCTTCTTTCTGTGTGTTCCATTCTATGCATCCGATGAAATGGGCTGGAGCCCAGGAAAGCTTATGCTCAAATAAATTTGTTAGGTGCCACAAGTACTCCTCTACTTACAGTGTGTGACCACTACAGGCTTGTGCAGAGCTGGGAATGGGTGCAAAGATTATGCCTCCTGGCCCACTGGGCATCAGCTTTTCAGGCACACATGAATTAGGCCTTCTTTTGGCAGATGTATGAGTTTTGGATAGTTTGGAAAAGATCCTCAGGCAAGCATCTAGACTTTTGGCTCTTTAGCTAATCCAGACCTGGGGAGGTTTCATTGACACATGACCCGTGCTTGTATTATCCTCCTCTGCCAGAAGTCATAGTGAGCTAGGGGTTCTTTGAATGCCCAATAGACCTCCTCTGACCATATCACATTCAATTCAATGCCATGCATCACAAGTTCAAAGCTAGTCTAATTGTAAGAAAGGTTTCTGGCCATGTTTTGTTTTTTGGGGAGCTGAGAGCAAGAGGAGGCAATTCATTTATTTAGAGTTGCTAACATCTGGCTCTGAACAAACTCTGTTCATCCCATGAAAACCCTTCCAGGTTGCTTCTTGCTATATCCAGGAGTGCACAATTTACTTTGATTTACTTTGCTCTGTTCACAATCACCTTCCTCCTCCCCCATTTAAATTACCTGGCAGTAGTGACAGTGTCGTGTGATTTTACCATCAAGTCATGCTGCTTTGGCTCGTCACTTTACACACGGGCACTGGCCATAGGGCCAGATTCTCTGCTGATGAAAATTAGCACAGCTCCATTGACTTCAAGTCACAGGGTTCTGAAATCAGGGGTGCTGGGACAATGTGTATAGTGGGGGTGCTGAGAGCCATGAACCCAGCTGTAAACCCTGGATATGATGGAAACCACTTCAAGCCAGAGGTGTGGCAGCACCCCCAGCACCCCAGGTTCTGATTTTTATCTGAATGTATGGTTTTAACTGAGTGATGTAAATCAGCATAGCCCTTTAATGGGAGCTCTGCTGAATTACACCAGCTGCGGATCTGGCCCTAGCAGCTGCAATATTGGCATCATTGGGCTGCTTTTCTCCTCTCGCTTCCTTTCCCCTCCCAGTGCACTGGCTTCTGTGCTGCCTTTTGAAATTGACATTGTGCCCTGACTTGAGCAGCCCAGGAACGTGTTGTTGGTTGAATGCACCGGGCACATTTTGGCAAGCACAGCGAAGTGTTGGAGTGACCTCGTTCATCAGAGGGCATTTCATTCCATTTTGCTGATGATCTGCACAAGCTTAGAACTCTTCTTCACTTTACAGGGGGAACGAAAAGGATTTTCTGCTCTTGAGTTTCCCTTCTCTGTTAACCTCTCTCTCCCTCCTTCTCCTGGACTTCTAAAAAATCGTGATTTTTGGCCATTATTTTTGAACGTTTGGTGCTAGCAAGACTGGGGCCCTTCTCCCTGTTGGGGTGTGCTGGCTTTGGGGCTGCTTTGTACTGTTGGAGCAGCCCCATTGTAGCATATATAAGAGGCAGGGCTGGAAGCAAAACCTGCTCAACACTTCACATGATAAGATCTTGTTTACAGCTGTTTATAACTTTGCCAAACTGTAACCGTTTCTGCTGAAATTTTCCATGCTGGGCATCTGCCGCAGGCTGAATGGGTTTGGAAAATTTCAGCCAAAATGGTTCAGCTTTTCTGAGACAGAGCCTAGGGGAAAATACGTTGTTTTGTCTATGTTAAAAAATTATTGAGACTTCTTTTAAAAATGTTCTCCCCCCCCCCCCGCTTTGGAGCAGGGACTTGAAATTTGGCAGTGGGGTGACATACGCACAAAGCAGCTGTGTTAAGATTGCACAGGCAACCTTCATTCTGGCATTTCCTAGCTTTTGAGTGCTTGACTTTGCAGTCTTAACTATGTTCTTTTAGTGGGTTTGTGTGTAGTATCATTGAAGCCAAAATCTGATTTCCCGCTCAGTTCATACTGAATCGGTGCAGCGTGAGCTGTGACCTCTGATCCCGGAGCATTTCACCTAAATTCAATCAGAGAGGTTACAATGTAAAGGAGTGAGAAGGGCAACTAGGTTCAATATTCACTGGTCCTGAGTCGTCTCCATCGTGCACCTTGTATTACCGTTTATACGTAGGGTGACCAGATGTCTCAATTGTTGGGTCTTTTTCTTATATAGGCTCCTATTACCCCCCCCCACCCACATCCCGATTTTCACATTTGCTGTCTGGTCACCCTATTTATACATGTGCAATGTGAGTGAAGGTGAACATAAAACATTACCAGTCAGAATTCTCCACTCGCTCAGAGCAGTGGTCATGTTTTACACTCATTTCTCTGAATAGGAGGAAATGACTAAACAAGGTGCAAAAGCAGTGAAGAATCAGGCTGTATGGGCCAGAGGCTGGGGTAGAGATGAACTACACAGAGCATAGCCAAGGGGATGGAGTGGAAAGGTGGCTAGAAGCTCACGGGTGCTTTCCTCCCATCTTGCTGTGGCTTCTGTGCAGGGTTGGTGGCCCCCTTCCTGACCGCTGGTCTATCTTATGCTGGTTGCAAAGGAGCTGAAGCTGGTTGCAAGGAGCTGAAGCCACAGCCAAGAACTGGTATGGCTTGGGGGCATCTTAGCCATGGCCTCTTTCCTCTGACCACACTTCCTTTTCCCGCAATACTGGCAGCAGAGACGGGTTATACATAACAGACTGTACAGCGGCTCAATGTCACTGCAGAATCACCTGTGCACTGGGGTGATCCTCCGAGGCAGTTAAACCAGCTATTGAGCCTAAGGCTGCAAATTTTGGTTGGCTGTATTCCTGGAGATTTCATCACATGACATAATCTTTAATTAAAAAATAATCATTAATTCCTGGGGACTCCAGGCCACTCCTGGAGGGTTGGCTACTCTAATTGAGCTGGATTGCACAGGTGCTGGTGGTGTAAAGGAGACACACCTCACCAGTGATCCTGGCCCTGTTTTTTGCTAAGCAAGTCTTAAGAGAAAAGAAAAGAGGGAAAAATAAATAGAAGAAAGTGAAAGCATAATAGCAGCTAATAGGAGAACTCATGCTGTGCAGTAACTGATGCTCATTGCTGTAGCGTAGTAAGCAGTCCCTTCTGTGACTGCGAAATCCAGGCCAGGATTCAGGTGCTCCTGAAAGCACAAGCGTGTTAGTCAGTTTTGGAGACAGAGTGCTAGAGAGACCCATAGGATCTGCCTGTGTCCAGCAGTCTCCATTCCCTTTATGTTCATTGCAACCCAGTCCTGTGGCTTCTCTACCCTGGGGATGCTGCCAGAGATAGTAGGAGAGAGGGGGATATTAAACTGTAATATATATTTGTTTTTCTTTCTAATGAGACACCTGTCACTAAACAGCACAGCAAGGTTGCAGGCTTTTTGAGGCTTCCATAAAGGGTTTCTTGGTTTGTTGGTATTTATAACACTTGCCTCCCATGCACCGTGCCAGCTTGGAGAGGTCAGCTATCTGCTGAACAAAGGGAAACAATGCCACTCGAAGGACAGGGTGTTCTGCTCTTTCAATGTACATGGTGCAAGTGGCCTCCCAGCTGTCAGCAGATCTGCCAATAGATCACTTGTGTCTGGGGGGCACTGAAGAATTGTGAGGGAATGCCCAGGACAGCAGGCATCAGGCAAGTGAGGCTGTAACTTCTAGTGCACACGCTGTGAAGTCATACCTCTTTCTAGCAGTATAGGCTAAACTTTGATTTACTGAAACTCCTGTTTTCCAATCTCTAGGTTATTAACCAGTTCTCTTCCCTGGAGTTACTCTCAGAACTCCTAAGTAGAACTGTCCAGGAGGTTAGGATACTTTGGTGGGGGGGGGGTACAAGTCAGAGAGGTGGGGTGATGGGTTTGGGGCACCACTCATCGCTGGCTCAGACTCCTCTGTTCCACAGCACATACCCAGAGTCTCTCAGTCCAGCTCTGCAAATCCAGCTGTTCCATCTGCCTTCAGAGCATAAGTCTTAGCTGGGTGGAGCTTCTAAGCTCTGCAGGACTGAAACAAAGCTCCTGTGGAGCTCGTAAAACTGTGCGGGAGTGGGACCGCAGAGGAGGTGTGACTCAGTTTGCCCTTAAGTGAAAATTCTCTCAAGCAAACGTCAAATAAGAAGGTGGGTTAAGGATCTCAGATGAGCTGGAATATGTAGGTGCTTGGGAACCAGTTTGTACTGAGTTCTTATTATTAGTGGGAGGAGAAATAGATCATTTTGTTTTGCTAAACATAATTGAATCCCATTCTCCCTATGTCTGTTTTTTGCTTTCTTTTCCATTTTGGTCTAATATAGGAGGAAAGATTCCAGGGGAATTATGCAGTTTTCCTATTATCTGTAATATCTAGGACATTTTGAATAACCTATATTCAGTGCCTGGTTTGCTCTGAAGTGATCTGTTGGTCTTTTTATATTACATTAGTAAATACTTGTGGACTTATATGAGCACAAACAATGGTGAGTTCAATTTTTCAGATGCATTTAAATAGTTCCTGTGTCTAAGTGGCTGATTTATAGGTGTAATAGTGTACGTAGGCATCTAGGGGCTAGGTTTTTAAACACATTGACCTCTCTTTTTGACTCTCAGTTATTTTGAGGCACGGTTTAGGTTATATAAGTACCAGATTGTGTCTGCAAATCAGGCACTTTAAACAACGAAAGGACTCGGGCCCTAATTCAGCAAAGCACTTAAGCACATGCTTAACTTTAAGGCTGTACCTTAAGTCCCGTGGAAGTCAATGGGACTTAAGTACATGCATTAAGTGTTTTGGTGAATCAAGACTCAAACTGCATCTGCAATTATATGTACCTGAGCAATTGCACTTGTAATTATTTTTGTTTGCAAAATTGTTAGAAAAAGGGAAGCCCAGTTAAGGTTCACCTCTGATCAGAGCCAAAATAACCTAAACTGTGCCTGCAAATAATTGCAGGTGCAAAACTGTCCTTGCAATTATTTGTACCATCAAATTGTGGCGGGGAGACCACTTTTGAATAATCTGTTCCTAAAAATCTAAGTTCCTTGGGGAAGTTTGTGGTGGAAACTGAATTAACCCAGATCTCAGTGAAAAGAAAGGTCAGTGGTTAGGAAGTCTTAGCACTCTGATGTTCTGAGGGACTTCCCCTAAGTGGACTCTTCTGTACTAAATGCTATTCTCTGCCTTTGTATCAGTGACCAACTGCTCCTCTATGGCTATCCAATGACAGAACCCTGACTTGGGCTGCCAGAATATGAGTGAGCACATGTGGAGAGTTTAATATTATAAGAAAAAACATCAGAAAGCAATACCTCGCCTTTCTCAGCAGATACAAACACATTGTAGGGTATTGGCCTTCTCATAGGTATTGGCTTATAAGGTCCTAATCCAGCAAAATGCTTAAATATATGCTTAATTTAGAGTCCCATTGGACTGCTCGTGTACTGAATGTTAAGCACACGTTTAAGTGCGTTGCTGGATCAGAGATCAGCTTCTGAAAGTCCTTCAAGAATATACCAGATAGAGTTGGTCAAAATTATTTATTTCAGTTAATACTTGTGAATTCACCCTTTTTTTTTTTTTATTAGCAACTGATTCATGAACTGATCTTGACTCATGCCAGTGTTCAGAAATATTTATCCAATAGTTAGTGGTGGCACAAACTGCCCTTTCCCCTTGAACAATTCAGTTAAGTTCAAGAGAGCAGGTGGATTTTAACCATTTATTGAAAACCACAATAGAACCCAAATGAATAAACCTAGGCTACAGTACAGCATGTAAAATAAGCATTCTCACTCCCTGATGGGTGGTCCGGGGAGGCGTAGCAGTTGCGGGCAGATGCAGTGGTGCTGGAACAGTTTTTATAGTGGGGGTGCTGCAGGTGGAAACCATGTATTTGGGTTGTTATTACTTCTTCAAGCCAGTGGGTATGGCAGCACCCCTAGTTACAGTACCTATGGGCAGATGAACCTTCCTCTCTGTCCCATGTCTGTCATCTTTCCACACTGAGAAGCTCTTAACATATATGGGGGCAGGGTTACACATGCGCTTTGTGATGGTCACATGTCACATACACAGCTTTCCTAGACATATCTAACCACAGCTTTTCCTGATGCTGAACTCGAATATGTATTATGACATTAAGCAAAACGCATGCTAAAATGGTGATGAGATGAACATTAAAACAAGAAGGGAAAAAGTGTGTCAGCCCCAGGACAGAGGAATGTCTAAGGATGCGGCCTTACTAAGTACTACTAGTTATTTGTAATGAATCAAGCCCCATCTGGGGTGCCATTTTGTAACAAATTATGGCTGCATCCTCTTACAGACACCAAGGGCACCAGTGGAGATCCAGCTCAGGACCTTCAACACCAAAAGCATAAGCCTCTAAAGCAGCTAGCCCAACTGTGAGTAATTAGAAAACTGTTATCGCTGCTGGGACCAGCCACTAGAGGGAGCCATGATCAGACAGAGAAGGCTAGTCTACTGTATATTTGTAGTGTGTGATTGGTCTCCTTAAGTCATGTGGTATTGTTTCTGCTGCTTGAATATATGACTGAAACTGTAAATATATTATTACCATGGCCCAGGACCTCGTTTTGCCAGGAGCTGTACAAACACAGAACAAAAGTCAGTCCCTGCCCCAGTGAGCTCATAATCTAAGTAAATGGTAGAAAATGAACTGGGAATCACAAATAATGCACTTCCTGGTATGAATAATCATTGGTGCTGTGGTGCTTTAAAGGTGCATGCACATTTTCACAAACACTCAACAGCAACCCAAATGCTCATAATTACAAACAATGAGACCACAAATAATACCAAATTAAACTTGTTATATTTGTCCATACACAAAAAGCTACAGATACTTCCAGTCTGAATTTCCTTTAGTTTAGATTTGGAGAACCACAAAACTAAAAAGAAGAGTAAAGTCTCCATGAGAGAAACTGTGTGTATTTCCTTTGACAGTCTGTGCAGGATTTATCACAAAATGGCTGCCTGTCTCTGCAGACAGCATACGGTAGTACTTAAAGATATAAAGGTGCAGTACACAAAGAGTAAAGGCATAACAGTTACGTGGATAAATGCACCACAGAGCTCACGGCTTTTTTCAAAGGTGTATCATTTTTTTAAGTTGTTGCTCCTTCTGATACCATTGTCCTTTACTCACACCAGTGTCATACCAAAGCCAGGTAGTAGCAGACATAGGGGGCCTTGCAGGTTGGCTTCCTAGTGCAGGAGATATCAGTGACATAGTGTGTCTGGGTATATTCCATGTAGGGTGATCAGACAGCAAATGTGAAAAATTGGGACAGGGGTGGGGGGTGATAGGAGCCTATATAAGAAAAAGACCCAAAAATCGGGACTGTCCCTATAAAATTGGGACATCTGGTCACCCTAATTCCATGCGTGACGTGCTTTATTTACATACATACACCAGTCCTGGGACAGAGGTGGTCACAAACAACATGCAGGGCAATCCCTTCTTCCAGGAATCCCAGTCCAACACCAATGCCTGGTTCCCAGGAAGTCTCAGGTATTGACTCTAATGAGCAACCAACATGAGAGAAGACTCTCCTGCTGCCCACACAGCTCCCTCTACACAGAACCTTTTATAACCAAAAACTAACAACACAAACATTCCTTCCAAGACCAAGAAGTTAGAAGTCTATGTGTAACAGTGTGACCTGGCAGAGCTGGGTCTAGGGGTAGGTGAGCATGGCAGTTGCCCTGGGCACAAACTTCCAGGGGGCACTCTACCACTGGGCTACTTGGCTTTTGCATGGATGCACACACTCTGCTGATTGACCGGCAGAGGGTTTTTGTTTTGTTTTTTGCTCAGCTGCTCAGGTTGGGGACAAAATGGCTGACAAAATGGCTATGGCTGCTCCTGCCCCCTCTTGACACCTGCCATAACATAGTATTTAACCAGCCATCTGAGAAAAAGAGATGGGCCAGAACAAAACCATGGATCCAGATACCTCCAAACATAGGTGCTGGAACTAGGGGTGCTGCTGCACCCCCTGGCTTGAAGTGATTTCCATTATATACAGGGTTTACAGTTTGGTTCAATGGCTCTCAGCACCCCCCTATACCAATTGTTCCAGCACCCCCGCCTCCAAACTTTAGAAAAATGTGGATCAGATATGAAACTTCTCCCTCTGCAGTAGAAAACCCATCACTTTGATGATGACATACACCGTTTGTTTGGCATGTAGAAAACAGGTACCCCTTTTGTGTGTGTAGGGGCGAGGGACAGAGAGAAGGAAGTACAGCTAAAGCATTGGGGAAGGAGGAGGATAGGTAGGTCCCTGTCCACTGACATCTTTTTCTTCAGATGCTGGTTCTAACTGTGAGGAAAAATATCCTGTTCTGAATTTACTGCTCATTACTTTTACTGAATCACCTGATGTTATGGGACAGTGTACAAACAGGGACTGATCAGTTTTCACTGTGCCCTTCAGAATCTTTAATACTTTGACCAAGTCCTTGCTAACTGTGCCCTTTGCTAAACTAAACAAACCTACACAGCACACACAGCTCTTGCTCCTGGCAACTGTTCTTTTCTTTAGCTATTGGTCTCTATCTGGTGGACAAAGGAGAAAATTGCTTCTGCCTTTACAAGCTGCAGACAAGCTTGCTGAGAGCAAAGCCTTGGAGGTGCAGTGTGCTGTTTGCAGGGGGGAAAGGGAGCCTTTCCTATGGAGCAACAGAGGGTCCTGTGGCACCTTTAAGACTAACAGAAGTATTGGAGCATAAGCTTTCGTGGGTGAATGCCCACTTCATCAGACGCAAGTCTTGCGTCTTTCCTATGGAGCTGCTTCTGCTTGTCACTAGATGGCGATAATGCACAATAATCTGAATGTAAACAAATACTCTGCTGAACTACTAGATCCCAGCCAAAATAATTAACATTTAAAAAAAAAAAGCCTCTGTTAATAAGTCAGGAAGAATTTAATGGGGGCCAATGGGTGCTCAACACTTTTGGAAATCAGACTCACTTACATGCCCAAATAGAGACTTAGGGGCCTAACTTTAGGCACCTACTTGTGAAAGTCTTGACCAGTATGTGAATGGACCCTTGTGTTATGCTGGAGCATTAGGATCAGTAAGATCTTCAAGGGAAGAGCACCCCGTGCTGAGTTACCAATACTATTTCATTCAGTACTTGCATTTTCATAGGAAGTCTCCCATTCAAATAATGGTCGGATGCCACATCTGCTTAACTTACATAATACCCAAAAAGATCACAGTCCAAGGCAGTGAGGATACAGCCCTAAGATGCTCTTAGGCCAGGTTTAAAGTTATTTCACCTGCCTTTCCTCTGTTGTTGTTCTGTGCAGTGTAGATATAATGATACTTTGTCCTTCTCCATCTCAAAGCACTTTACAAACATTAATGAATTTAGACTAAAAACATCCCTGGAAGTTTCTATGGATAAGACTGTCCAGAGTTATAATAGTTCATGCTAACAAAAAGTATTCAGTGTGGCTAACACTTGCAATTTTTATCATGAGTCTCAATAGTCTATGTTTTTTCTTAAAGCCCCAGCTCCTGGAGTCATGTGATTTGTGAGACTCTCAGCTTTCCGTTTTTAAAAATGATGTTTCTAGCCCTTGTGGTTTCAAAGAAAAGTTGAATATGTGACCCAACTGCATCCTAAGGGCTCAGAAACCAGAAGGCAAAGAAAAGAAAGCCCAAATGTATTATTTTGTAAAAAATCTCTGACCTTAAAAAAAAAAAAAAAATTATGCCCTTAGCTCTGATGGTGTAAACCCAGAGTAAAGCCAGGCAAGTAACTCTGAGTTTGTAACTGAGAGCAGAATCTGGCACCTCACACACCAGTCTCTGGCTATTTAAATAACAATGGTGTTTGTGCTGGTGTAGGTGCTGCAATGCTGCCCTATGAATCCACTGCTGCTAGCAGCTGCCGTGCAGCAGCCGTCTCCCCCTATCAATATCCTTTCCCCTGAGCTGGAAGGACTAAGGGATAATTTAGTCTTTATGCTAGTTTGGACTTTTGCTGATTACCAGCTGAGCCTGATTACACAGTCCATGTGGTCCTTCTGGGATACGGACTAGGCAGCACTGAGGAGACGCTGCAACTGCTGTTGAGACCATTTATTTCATTTTGGATTCTAAGATGAATCATTCTTTATCTCCCGTCCTCCCATGCACCCAGCCTCAGATGGTTAAGGGCCTTGGTTCTCATGAGTACTCTAAATTGGATTCTTGCAAGGCTGAAATGCAAAATTGCTGGTACAGATGTGACAGATCTGAACTCCTGTGACATCCATGCCTTGGCATGACACTTAAGTGGGGTGAAAAACTTACTTTCAGACAGAGTTGGGCACAAGCGGCAAAGTCTAGATCCTAACTTTAGGGTGCTTGGATCAGGAAGTCACAAAATTCAGGTCTGGCTCTAGATTGGCACTTCCATGGAGTTCAGTGGATCCAGGCTTTGGCTTTGGGCTCATGGAAAGTTTAAAGTCTAAGGCTATGTCTATACTACACATCTTTTAGCAACACGGCTGTGCCACTACAGCTGTGCCGTTAAAAGGTGCACAGGGTAGCTGCTCTTTGTCGGCGGGAGAGAGCTCTCCTGCTGACAAAATAAATCTACCCCCAATGAGAGGCGGTAGCTTTGTTGGCAGGAGAGCTCTTCGCCAACAAAGCTCTGTCCACACCAGCGCTTTTTGTCGGTAAAACGTTTGTCATTCGGGAGGGGGGGGTTTCACACCCCTGAACTACAAAAGTTTTACCAAGGAAAGTGCAGTGTAGACAAAGCCTAATTAACAAATTATGTTCTCCCTCCCTTCTAGAGCTCCTTTGTGGCATGTTTCTAGCATGCCCAGCCAGCCAGGAGTGTGAACAATGCTGCAGCCGCTGTACATCAGGAACCAGGGTGAGAGCAGGGATATAAAGTTTAAACCATAATGTGACACTCTACCTTGGGGGAGCATCCTGTAGCCCCCATATTCCTCATCTATATATAAGTGTGATACTGCATATAAAGCAGGCCGTGTGAGGTATCGGGAAAGGTTATGATCTGCTGAAACTGACTGTTCCATCTAAATATATATAGATCATTAATGCATATGAAGTTAAGAGAATTGTGTTGTATGTTCGTCACTAAAACATGCTGTGGGTTTGGGAAGCGCCCAGATACTGCTCCCCAAAGACAATAACTAGGGGGATAATCAATGCCCAGGCAGGTGTCAAACAACAATCAACAGCCATTATCCAGCAAGGGAGCTACGTAACAATGCAATGACTCACTTGCCCAAGGCCATTGTGAGAGACAGCCGAGGCTGGAGAGTTAAGGGGGCACAGCGGTCCCACAGTCCCAGGCTGCACCCCAAGGATCCTGTTACACACAGTTCTCTTTCTTAGATAATGTGACGGGATCCCCGGGGTGCAGCCTGAGACTGTGGGACCACTGTGCCCCCTTAACTCTCTCCAGCCTGGGCTGTCTCTCATAGTGCTTTGCTAGTGACCAGCATCAAGCCCCTCCAGGCGCTATCACTCAGCACAACCGCATGTGGAGCCTCACACCCAGATAGATTGCATGAATGCTCCCAGAGCCACTCATGAATCACACAGAGAAAGGCACCAGCCAGATCCCCCCAGCTCCCAGCCTTGTACCTCAGGAATATACCATCTTGCATTGCTCAAGATGGGCAGTGCAAATTTATCAATTGGTTCACCACTTCATCAATGGAAAGTGGTTATACACCAGCCTTTGCAAAACCTGAAATTTGCCACACACTTTATACAAACTCACTGGTAAAGATAAACAGTTAAACAAATGTATTGATTACAAAAGATAGATTTTAAGTGATAGGCAAAAAGTCAGTTAGTTACCAAAATAAAATAAAATATAAGCACGCAGTCTAAACTCTCAACCCTGTTAGACTGGGCAACATCTAGATTAAGCAGTTTCTCACCCCATTGGATATTGCAGTTCTTAATATACAGGTTTGTTCCTTAAACCTAAGCCAATCTCCTCTGCTGGAGTCTTGTCTTCTTCTCAGTGTCTTAGTTGCTTGCAGTATAGGTGGTGGGAGGAGAAAAGGCCTAGTATGTGTCTACTCTGTCTGTTTTATACCCTCAGCCCATGTACTTGGAAAACAGCAATGCCCCAGACATGCCTGGACTTATGAGTCTCCCAGCAAGGTTGAGCAATTCCCCTGGTGTGGCCTCATGCAGGTGAGTCATTGCATTGTAGCTCCCTTGCCGGACAGTGGTTGTTGATGGGTTGATTGATACCCCACCCAGGTGTTGGTTACTTTCCTTGCTGTTGTCTCTGTGGAGTTAATATCTGGCTGATTCCCCCAACTTACAGCATGTTTTAATGACCACCATACAACACAGTACTCATAACTTCATATGCTTTAATGATACACATATATGGATACAGAAATGACTTTCAGCAGATCATAACCTTTTCCCTGATACCTTACAAGGCATGCTTTATCTGTAAGATCATGATTCTATGAAAATGAGGAATATGGGGGTTACAGCACGCTCCCCCAGGTATAGAATGTCACAGATAGGGCAAGGGTTTTTTTTAGCATGGCTTCAGCATTGTCTCATAAATGAAATTCTGTCCTTACAAACTCACTGAACTCAGTCAGTTGAGCACAAATATCAGATAAGTAAGGTGGCCATGAGTTGCCATCCAAACTCATGGGCAACTCGCCTGAGTGAAGGGACAGAAAGATTTGCTTGTCTGCTTGGAATTCTTTCAGACGGATCAAGGCTCCCTCATGAAAGCTAATTAACTTTGTGTGAAGGAGAAGAATATCTGCTGTAGCGAGAGGCAGCTTAGAAATATGCAGGACACAAATAAATAGATACATAGACAGATCTCAGGGGTGCTCCCTGTGGTAAATATTGCCACCCCATGCAGCACCTTTGGGTCCATTGTTTTAAATGAGTGGTTTATATATGCTTATGTTCTACTCCATGGGGGTGGGCTACCACAGCTCCTCCAGGAACTAAAAACAGTGTGTGGTGATTAAGGCAAATCAGCCGGCTTGTAACCCCCATAGGGAGGTAACCTCATTCCTGGTAACGGTCACTTATACTAGTTCAAAACAGATTCTCCAGACACCAATAAAGAAAGAACTTTTGAATAAATAGCCTGAGTTTAAACTGACTCTGGGCCTTCTTATGGATCCAGCAAAAGGACAGGACCTTCTCTCCAAAAGGGGGTCCCCAATCTTTGTGGTAGGGTTGATAAGACTTGACCTATTAGGGCCCCATAAGTCTGATGGGTGACCCCTGGTAAGCTGTTAGCATGCATATAGGAACTTTTATTGGTTTAATATGTTTTTTTCTGTATCACTTTCACCTTTAGAATAAAGGTGCTTGCTTAGAAAGATCTGTATGGTAACTTATGGCAATTACTCTGTTCATAGTCCTTGTAGAGAAAGCAAAGCACAGATGCTGGCCTGTTTAGGCAGTCTGGCTTGCTGGGAATATCACAGTGTAGACAGGGAATTGTGTTGCCTGGAAAAACCCTGGTCAGGAGGGAGGGAGACATGGGTCTTCATCCAAGAGAGGTGATGGCCGAGAGCCAGAAACCTTGAAGTGGGTGCCCTTGGTGGACCTTGGAGGGGGAACACAGGGGCAGTTACCCTGAAACTAAGACACTTCCTACCAGTTTCATCACATATTGCCCCTGAAGTAAACTCCCAGTGTGAGCTTTGACCACATTAAGTATCTTTGCAGCAGCATCAGTAACTGCTGCCAACTGTGCTGGGATTTTCTTTATAGATAGGGTTTCCTTGTGCATATTGCCATGAGCCTGGGTAGCCATTGGCGTAAAAAAGTGAATACATGTCATTGGAGATGAGCCAGAACGGGAAACCCAAATCTGAACCACCCTCCTGCTAAACTTTAGGGAAGTTCAGCTTTGTGCTTTGCAGTTTGGACCCATCTCTCTGTTGAACCATCCCCCTGTGCCTCTTGATTATTGCTCATGCTCCATTCATGCTTATTCCAGCACAACCATTATCAGCCTGTCACAGTCACAGTAAAATTGCCCCCCATGGGGTCCCCCGGGATAAGCAGTTTAGCATTGTATGTTGCTAGCGCTTGTATATGTAGTGGAGTATATTGTGGGAAGGGTTGAAGGTGTGAGTGTGGAGTGAAAGGTTCCTTTGCAGGTTACGAGAGGCCATAGAGGGAGGAAGGGAGAAAGGAATGGGTTAACTCGATGCTCCAGCTAGGTCCGAAGATAAGAAGCTAACTCCAGCCGCCCAAGGCCAATGCACACAAACAGACTCTCTAATGCCAAAAAGCCAGGAGCTCATATCTCAGTTCTGACTAGCTGTGAAAAAAGAAAAAGAATTGAGCTGAACAAAACTGCAGGGGCCATGAGTTGCGAGCTGGTGAGATGCGAAGGTCAGTGCGTTGGAAAACAACAGTCTTGCGTCCCTGAAGCCGGTGTGTTTTGGGAAAGTTGAGGAAGCTGCGGAAAGCTGGTTGGGACTGGTACAAAGAACAAGGGGGACAGAGGTCCCTGAACGAAACATCCCCAGAAGAACCCAGGGCTTAAAACCCTCCGGAGAGCTGAAGCAAGTTGGAGATCAACAGCGGACCCTGTACAGCCTGTGCATAGGACAGAACTCTTGTCCACCCTTCCCCCCTTCTTCTTACGTTACACCCGGGCTCGGCCAGCCTTGGGTTGTGCGTGTGTGAGTATGAAAGTGGGTTAGGGCACGGGCAGTAACGCTTTCTTTCTTCCCCTGAGTGACATGGGGAGCACCCAGCACTCACTGCTGTTATTTTATTAATAAAGCTTTAACATTTAGTCACATGGTGTGCTCCTTCATCTCCTCCCCTAACAATCCTGCGGCCTCAGCCTGATCACCTGATGCCTCAGGCAGATTGGTAACAGAAATCTGTCACAAGCCAACTCCACAAATCTATCTACTCTTTGAGAAATAGCCTTTGTAACCGTGCAGGTTGGAAAGCCTGTGAAGAACGGAACTCTTCTCTTTGCGATTGGCTTCACCTCCAACATACAGGAGATGCTTCGCAGTGGAAGCCACATCAGTAGATGCATCAAACTGAATTGCAAAGAAACAGCTGCTGTGAACTAGAGTCATGATTGGTTCTTATACTTCCACAGTCCTGGCAGAGATTATTCTTGATAGAGTGTCATTTGGCAAAAGTAGCAAGTCCAGCTGCCTTCTTTTCTTGTCACCAAACTGCTCTCAAACCATTTCATAGGCTGCTGGAAGATCTAACCTTTCCCATTATTATGAGCGTTTTCTAGGCTTTTCAATGCACAGACACACAATAAGACACCTCAAAAGCTTTTGTGTTAAGGGCTGAGACTGACTGCACATTCTTTTTGTTGCCTCAAGCTTGCATGACAAAAAATCCACAAGACTTGTTTTTTACATCAACATATTCTAACTCCAGATGTTGCTGAAGATTTGCTAGTTTGAAGTTTTCATTGGCCAGTGCTTTATAACAGATGACTCAGTGGAGGAGAGGCTTATCTGGGGAATCAAGCCATGGAAAAGCCATTTCTCTATGTGTTGACTCACAGAAATGGGCAAAAAATTTCTGATGAAACATTTTTCCATAGGAAAATGCTATTTCATCTAAATAAAAACTTTTAATGGGAAAACATGTTGTAGTGTATTGAGGACTGTGTTGGAATTGCAAACTATCAATTTAAGAGTGAGGGGGAGGGAGAGGAGTTCTTTTACCTGCTTGCAGGCTAGGCGGTGCTGTAGCAAAGCATGTGATCAGACTCATTCAGGAAAGAACCAGCCTTGAAAATGGCCGGCTGAGTTGTGCCTCTCTGCCTTAAAGAGCAGCCTTCTTTGTCTCTCTCTGTGTTTTGGGGTTCTTGTGTATTATCGTTCTGAATTCTAAGCAATAAAGTAGAGTTAAGTTGCAGTCTTCCAGCAAGAGTACTTATGTTGCTATGTAATTACTCTGTGTATATGCCAGGAACATAACAGGTGTAAATTTTCAAAACATTTTGCTTAAAAAAAATCAAAATGAAGCATTTTGATAATGTCAAAATGGAATGTTTTGACATTTTCGGAGCGTTCCATTTCAAATGACTTTTCATTTTGAAATGTATTCAGTTATTGTGACACTCTACACCCCAGGGGAGTGCCCTGTAACCGCCATATTCATCATTTGTATATAATTGTGATATTTCATATAAAGCGTACCATGTGAGGTATTGGGAAAGGTTATGATCTGCTGAAAGCTATTGTTCTATCTAAATATGTATATCATTAATGCATATGAAGTTATGAGATTTTGTTCTATGGTTGTCAGTAAAATATGCTGTGAGTCATGGAATTGCCCAGATATTAGATACCCACAGACAAGGACAAGGTAGCTAACCAATGCCTGGGCCGGTGTCAAACAACTATCAACAGCCATTGTCCAGCAAGGGAGCTACAATTCATTGACTCACTTGCACAAGGCCCCACCAGGGGAATTGCTCCACCTTGCCTGGTGGTGACTCAACAATGTCAACAGACACGCTTGGACTTATGTTCTCCAAGCACATGGGACTAAGGGTATATAACATGGGGCCCCATGCTTTGCCTTTGCTTCTCCCCCGACCTATGCTGCAAGCAACAAGGACACTCAGGAGACTGAAGACTCCAACAGAGGAGACTGGCCCAGGTTTTGAGGCTGAAACCCATGTACTATGAACTGCAATATCCAGTGGGGTGAGAAAAACGGCTCAATCTAGATGTGGCCCAGTCTAATAGGGTTGAGAGTTTAGACTGCGTGCTTATATTTTATTTTATTTTGGTAACTAACTGACTTTTTGCCTATCACTTAAAATCTATCTTTTGTAATCAATAACTTTAACTGTTTATCTTTACCAGTGAGTTTGTATAAAGTGTGTGGCAAATCTCGGGTTTTGCAAAGGCTGGTGTATAACCACTTTCCATTGATGAAGTGATGAACCAATTAATAAACTTGCACTGCTCGTCTTGAGCAGTGTATTCCTGAGATACAAGGCTGGGAGCTGGGGAATTTGGCTGGTGCCTTTCTCTGTGTGATTCATGAGTGGCTCTGGGAGCATTCATGCAATCTAGCTGGGTGTGGGGCTCCACATGCAGTTGTGCTGAGTAATTACAGCACCTGGAGGGGTTTGCTGCCTGTCACTAGCACAGCATTGTGAGAGACAGCCCAGGCTGGAGAGTTAAGGGGACACAGCCGTCCCACAGTCCCAGGCTGGAGAGTTAAGGGGACACAGCAGTCCCACAGTCCCAGGCTGCAGCCTGGGGATCCTGTCAGAGTTACATTACAAATTATAATATAAAAACTTTAAAAAGTTTAAATTGAAGCTAAGCGTTTCCATTGACCCAAAATGAATTTTTTCACCCAAAATTTCATTTCTTTTCAGAAATTTTGAAATTCAATATTTTGTTCTAGTTTGGCATGGAAATAAATTTTGAAACTGTGGAATTTCCCACAAAATGGAAATGTGGGTTCCCACACAGCTCTGTTGATCTACTTTTTAACTATTCCTTTCCTTAGTCTATTTTTCCCTTGTAACTAGATTCTGTTGTTCTGGCTAGTGTGTAAGTGCAACATTGCCCTCTGTGGGATGGAATCAGAACTGCTCAGCTGTCCATCATATGCCCTCTACTGCTAACAGCTAAAGGAATTCTTCCTTTCAAGTGTCTGGGGTCTGTGCTGTTTCTGAAGAAAAATCTGAGTTCTATCCTGGCTTCCATCTACAATTGTTAATGGTCACGGTGTCCCATATAGCAATGACTGTAGACCTGTTACAGCCTACTAGAAAGGCTAGTTTGTGACTTGATTGTTTAATTTAGCTAACTGTGTGCATGTAATGTATATAGAGGCTGTGCATTTAAAGTAATGGCTAGTCCACATAGAAGATAACTATAACTGTAACCTACTACTGCTGTCTGCTAATGAAGTACTCCTTTAACTCAAGGCAGTGATAGAGGTTTGCACTTGGTAGTGAAAGCCCTGGGTTCTGGTTCAAACCCAGCTGTTGACCACTGGGGGAGAGGGTTGTTACATTTGCTAACTAGGTAACTGCCTGTGAAAAATTACTAACTGGTTGCATAACTGGCCATTTGCCAGAATAATTACCTGAAGTGCATGTGCAAGTGAGGTAACTTTGCACGCATATTAGATGTTTAGTTTTGAAACCTGTCTCTGTATGCCTGGAAAGTGCTCAGCAAGCTGTGAGCAGAGGCAGTGCTCCTTCTCCATGCAGAAGTGCTCCCCTACCCACCTGGATCCTTGCTCTGAACATCTCTTCCCCCCCCCCGCCCCCCGGAAAAACATTTCATTTTTTATTCTGCATTCCCTACGCTCAGAATACCTGGGAAAGAAAAAGTGACATCGCTCTCCCTCAGGGCCAGCATTTTGAATGCATGTGGCTGTGAGGAAATATAGATCTACCTGCTGCTGGACACAGCTCTCAGGTTTTCTTCCTACATACCTCAGACAAAAGCTTAGAATGTTCAAGGCTCGCAGTAGCATTTTGATCCTGAGGAAGAACCATTTTCTGGCTTAGTTCACCTTTCCCCTCATACAGGTATTGTATTCACTAGGGTAGACTGAGACTTCCAGGGATATATGATCAAATGAACTGATTGTTCATGGACCTTAATCAAGAGCCCTGTCTGAAGGATCAGTTCCTGATTCCATTGATCTGCGGCCACTGTTAATATTTCAGATCTGCCAAGTGCTGCCCTCATTCTTCATTTTGGGATTCATTTTTAGGCAGTTTTGAAAGTCTCTCCGGCTCATTCATCTCTCAGTTGTGGTCCCATTAAATTTAGCAGGGTTGGGTGGCTGTAAATGGGGCCAGAAATAGACCTCACTCTTAAGACGAAGAAAGTTGCCATGAGACCTACAAAATCATACTTGGAATTGTCTGAAACCTCCTTCAATGATACGGATAATGAGAACATCCAGCATGGCAGTGCCACGAGGTGCATATCCTGGGTGCCTCACCATGTTCTGTGGCCACAGCAAACACAGTCTGAATCTGAATCACAGGGCATCCCTTTTAAATACAAGAAGAAGGGGGCATTTGGTAAAATTGAGAGGTGGTAAATCTGAACCTGACAAAAGGAAAGACTTTTTCACACAGTGCACAATTAGTCTGTGGCACTCAGTGCCACAAGATATCACTGAAGCCAAGAGTTTAATAGCAGGAGTCCATCCGGGATTAGACATTTGTGTAGCTAGCAATATCCAGAGTTCTATTAGGATATATTAATAATAAACAAAAGTTTTGGTGGGGACATAAACCCATATGCCTCAGGCTTAAATTGGCCACTCACCAGTGGGATTAGGAGGAGACTTTCCCTAAGGGCAGTTTATCCCATAGCTGCCTCCTGCAGGGTTTCTAGTACCTTCCTCTGAAGCAGCTGCTGCTGGCCACTGCCAGAGACAGTAGGCTGGAGTGGATGGACCCCCAGATGGCTCCAGACTGGCAAGTCCTGTGTTTGGACTAAAACAACAACCAAAAAAAGAGTTTTGAAACATATAGATCCTCATGATTCGAGGCGTAAGCCAACCTCTAACAAAGAGGCATTAGGAAGGAACAGCTTACTCCATAGCTGGAGGGTCTCAACCCTCTTCCTCTGAAGCATCTGGTACTGGTCACTCTGAGACTGGATACTGGACTAGGTGAATCACTGGTCTGATCTGGGCTGGCAGTCCCCATGTTTGTTGTTCCTTCTGGCACATCCCGAGTCAGCTCTGAATATTTCAAAGATAAGAGCAGAATCTTGGAAATCCTTAGAGTTCATGTTTTGTACTGATTTGTTGTTGTTCATTTGAGACTTGACTCAACTCAGCCTTCTTGTTGGCGTTTTTAAACCACAGAGCTGAATGAAAATGAAATAATGTTTTTATTATTAAAAGAATAAACTAAAATAAAGATGTGGGGGAGCCTTCTTAGGTAGATGTCAAGTTGATGTGTATATATGTGCAAGAGGACCACAAAAAGCCACCGTGGCTAAACAACAGAGTAAAAGAAACAAAACAACATCGTTTAAGAATTGGAAGTCAGATCTGTGGTGATGTATCCCATAATGCTTTATGGGAATATGACATAACTGGAGTATGTTTTATGCTACATGTGCCATGTAACATATCTATATAAAGGTTATGATCTACTGAATCTATTAATCTTATTTGTATGCATGTATCACTTTTGTATTGAAGGTTATGAATATTGGCCATGTACAGGCTTGATTTCTAAATAACATTAGTAGAGCATTTAGTCAGTTCCTGGAGAAAGGAATTCACAAAGTTAAGTGCCCAATCAAGAAGTACTTAAGGAACAATGCATCTTGGAATGCTCCAGTCCACATAAGTCTTCCTGGAGACATTCAAGAAAGCATGTGGGCAATGGCTTCTGTCTGTAAAAACTGTGAGTCATGCATGGACATGTGACTTGCCCAGGTGACTCCAGAACTCCATCTTGGAGCTGGACTTTGCATAGGAGAGAGGAGGGGGTCTCCACCCACAAGAGAAAGTCTATTTAAGCCCCTGGGAGACCCCTCCATTTTGTCGTCAGCTGGCTAAAGAGAGAGCCTCTCCACCCCCAAAGGATACCTGAAAGAAACTGGAACAAAGGACAGTAAAGGGGGTGTGAGTGATTGCTGGACCCAGATTAGCAGGATACTAGTCTGTAAAAGGAAGCTTAATGAAACTGGTGAGATCTTATCTGTATTCAGTTTCTTACTGTATTAGACATAGACTTGCGTGTTTTATTTTATTTTACTTGGTAATTCACTTTGTTCTGTCTGTTACTACTTGAAATCAGTTAAATCCTACTTTCTGTATTTAATAAAATCTATTTTATTTATTAATTAACCCAGAGTATGTATTAATACCTGGGAGGGGGCAAACAGCTGTGCATATCTCTCTATCAGTGTTATAGAGGGCAAACAATTTATGAGTTTATACAGGGTAAAACGGATTTATTTGGGTTTAGACCCCTTTGGGAGTTGAGCATCTGAGTGTTAAAGACAAGAACACTTCTGTAAGCTGCTTTCAGTTAACTCTGCAGCTTTGGGGCAAGTAATTCAGACCCTGGGTCTGTGTTGGAGCAGACGGGCGCGTCTGGCTCAGCAAGACAGGGTGCTGGGGTCCCGAGTTGGCAGGGAAAGCAGGGGCAGAAGTAGTCTTGGCACATCAGGTGGCAGCTCCCAAGGGGGTTTCTATGATCCAACCCATCACAAGATCCTAGTGAGGTAAATAGGAAGAAGCATAAACTCTGGCAAGACAAGTGTAAAAATATAATTTGTCAGGCCAGTAAAGAATGTGAAGAGCAACTACCAAAAGACACAAAAACTAACAGCTAATTTTGTATAAGTACATCAGAAGCAGGAAGCCCTCTAAGCAATCAGTGAGGTCACTGGGCAATGAAGGTGCTAAAGGGGAGCACTCAAGGGAAACAAGGCCTTTGTGGGGAATCTACATGAATTATTTGCATTGGTGTTCACTGCAGAAGATGTGAGGAAGATTTCCACACCTGAGCCAGTCTTTTTAGGTGACAAATCTGAAGAAGTGCCCCAGATTGAGGTGTCAATAGAGGAGGTTTTGGAACAAATTGATAAATCAAACATTAATAAGTCACCATGATCAGATGGTATTCACCCAACAGTTCTGAAGGAACTCAGATATGAAATTGCAGAACTACTAACAGTAGTGTGTAACCTATCACTTAAATCAGCCTCTGTACCAGATGACTGGAGGGTAGCTAATGTAACATGAATTTTTTTTAAAAGACTCCAGACGTAGTCCTGGCAATTACAGGCTAGTAAGACTACCTTCAGTACCAGGCAAATTGGTTGGAACTACAGTAAAGAACAGAGTTATCGGACACATAGATGAACATGATTTGTTGGGGAAGAGTCAACATGGCTTTTGTAAATGGAAATCATGCCTCACCAATCTATTAGAATTCTTTGAGGGGGTCAACAAACATGTGGACAAGGGTGATCCAGTAGATATAGTGTATTTGAACTTTCAGAACTCCTTTGACAAGGTTCCATACCAAAGGCTCTTAAATTAAGCCATCATGGGATAAGAGGGAAGATCCTCTCATGGATCAGTAACTGGTTAAAAGACAGGAAACAAAGGAATAAATGGTCATTTTTCACAGTGGCAAGAGATAAATAGCAGGGTCCCCCAAAGATCTGTACTGGGACCTGTGCTATTCAACATATTCATAAATGATCTGAAAAAAGGCGTAAACAGTAAGGTGGCAAATTTTGCAAATGATGCAAAATTATTCAAGCTAGCTAAGTCCAAAGCTGATTGTGAAGAGTTACAAAAGGATCTCACACAGGGATCTCACAAAACTGGGTGACTGGGCAACGAAATGGCAGATGAAATTCAATGTTGATAAATGAAAAGTAATGCACTTTGGAAGACAAAATTCCAACTACGTGTATAAAATGATGGGGTTTAAATTAGCTATTACCACTCAAGAAAGAAATCTTGGATTTATTGTAGATAGTTCTTTGAAAACATCTTCTCAATGTACAGCGGTAATCAAAAAAACTAACAATGTTAGGAACCATTAAGAACGGGATAGATAATATGCCAGAAAATATCATAATGCCACAACATAAATATGTGATATGCCCACACCTTTAATACCGCGTGGAGTTCTGGTTGCCCTATTTCAAAAAAGATATGGTAGAATTGGAAAACATACAGAGAAGGGCAATAAAAATGATTAGGGGTATGGAACAGCTTCCATATGAGGAGAGATTAAAAAGACTGGGACTGTACACTTAAAAAAGAGGTGACTAAGGGGGAATATGATAGGGGTCTATAAAATCATGACTGGTGTGGAGAAAGTGAATAAGGAAGTGTTATTTACCCCTTTACATAACACAAGAACCAGGAGTCACCCAATGAAATGAATAATAAGTTTAAAACAAACAAAAGGAAGTAATTCTTCACACAACACAGAGTCAACCTGTAGACCTCATTGCCAGTGGATGTTGTGAAGGCCAAAAGTATAACTGAATCCAAAGAAGAATTAGATACGATCATGGAAGATAGGTCCATCAATGATAATTAGCCAAGCTGGTCAGGGAGCCAACCCCATGCTTTGGGGTCTCTAAACCAGTGACTGCTAGAAGCTGGGACTGGACAACATGGGATGGATCATTCGATAAATTGCCCTGTTCTGTTCATTCCCTCTGAAGAAGCTGGCACTAGCCACTTTTGGAAGACAGGATGCTGGGCTAGATGGACTATTGGTCTGACCCAGTATGGCTGTTCTTATGTTCTTATGTTTTTATATTCTGTCTTTCTTTGTGTGTTGGTACATATGGTCTCAATGGATATGGAGTGGAAGCGGTCCTATTTTGTAGGTCCCCAGTGCTCAGGTTTGTGTTTGTGTACTGGGAGAGTTAATGAGAACAGACTGCCTTTCTTTCCCTCCACTCCCCAATCCCATCTGTTCAAACAAAAGGCTGAAAGGGAGAGAGAGCTGAGACCCTGCTGGTCAAGAGGGGAGGGATAATAACACATATCCTTGGGCTACATTTCAGCACATGCAACCCTTTCATGCTGTGCTAAAGCTTTTATTCAGGAAGAGAAAGGGCGGCTAATACAGAGTAAGTTGTGTTTTTGTTTCGTTTTGTTTTGTTTTTTGTAAAGGATGCATCGAGCCTGGAGGATGCTACATTCCTTTCCATTCACATAACATTTATCAAGCTGGAATATCAAGCAAGAAGTCTAAAACATCATTGTTATAGAGAGAGCCATTGGGGTAGAATGTGCAGCATATGCAGGAGGGACAGGGATGGCTTAGAAAGTCAATTTTCACTGTGTTTGCACATGGTAACAGTTCCAGAGCCATGTAATTAACAACACATCAAAAGGGTGTGAAGGAAGACATATTCCTCCCTACCTGGGGGATTCAGTGGGTACTTTGCAATTCATCGTAACCCCCATTCACATATTTATCATCACGGTCATGCCAAACAACTCATTTGAAGATCAAAACAGCTTTCCCTGGGACTGTTACAGCAAGAGCAAGGAGAGAGATGGCACCTAGAATCCCAAAGCGGAGATAGCGTGCAATAGAAGGAAATAATACTGGGAGGGTTAGCTGGCTCTCTGCTCTATGCCAGCAGTTACAGAGAAGTCGTAATGGTTTACGGGAGAAAAATGGTCTCAAATGCCATTAGTTTAATGCTTCATAATGTTGTCGTATCTGTTTTAAATGCAATCACAGAACTCAGGGGACACCAAGGATTAAAATAAAAGAGAAGGAAAAGAATTTCCAGAAATGTAATGATGGAGAGGGAGACTGCGGATCTTTGTAGGATGGGGAAATGAGATTCAGTTATTTCTTTTGTTGAGTATGCAACATACAAGAAATTAAGTAATGACAGTGAAGGGACACTCGCTGTAAAAATGATTACTCCCTGTTTGTAATAAATAAATAAAAATAATAAAGCCAGAGTGGGCTGGAGGGGGTGGAGATTTACAAAACATAAGGCCTAATCCTGCTCCTGTTAGAGGCCAAGAATTCAAAAAAAAATATGAGCCTAAAGCTAGGCTCCTAAGTCCATGTTTATGCATCTGCCGAATTTTCATTTGTTGAGCACCCAACTGCTCTCACTGAAGTTAATGGGAGCCGTTGAGTGCTCAGTGCTTTTAAAATCAAGCAGGTGCATAAATATTAAAGTTGGGCTCTTGTTTGTGAAATCTTGGCCACAGTCAATTGCCACTCTCCCATTGATTTTAATGGGAGCAGGGCTGGAGTCCTAGAAGTCAAAGAAATGTTTTCACAAAATTATTTTAGAAAATGTAAATGAGAGCTGGTGATTGCTTTGTTTGTTTCAGCTAGAGAAGTAGAGAGATCCAGAAAGTGAAAATGACCAGAAACAGCAAATGAAATTGTTGAGGTTGACCTGTCCATGCCAAGTGATGTGCAAAAAACAAGCAAGCAACAAAAATGGTGAAATGCAAATGAGAGATTTAGAATTCATTTTTAACCAATCTCAGGAATTATTAGCAACACAGGTGTAGCAATCTCCAATGCAGGAAATTCTCCACTGCCTGGCATCTTGTGTTGTCACTTACATCTGTGCCGAATGACTGCAAAGTGGGTGTAAAATGCTGCCAAACCAGAATTGTTCACTCACAGTGTTATACCTTGAATTTTTCACAGCTGTAAATAATTAAACAATGTGTGAGGCAATGGGAGAATCAGGCCCACCATACTTATCTTGACCATGCTCCTTTAATTTTCATCCTAATGCAAGAGAGTAACTATAGTTCCTTCAGATTGCAGAGGCTAATCTAATACAGGAGATTTGTTTTACCAAATGCCTCCTCCTCCTCCCTCTTTCCAAACATAATCAGATGGAGGATCCATCTAATATGGAAAGTGCACAGGATGGCACTTGTCTTGTATATCATTCAAATGCAGACCCCATGAGCCTAGGCTTACCATGTGTGTGATTGATATATTATCCCTACATGCCGTAGCTGAATTCATCTGTCAAGCAACCAGGAGAGGTGACTTCTGGGGATTAATGATCTGGTGGGTGATGTGTGGGGTTTGAAAGGAGAAGGGATGAAAGTGGTGATGGTGGCAGTGAGGAGTGCACTGAAGGGATAGAGGCCTGAATATTACGGTGAATAGCAATACTGGTGGATGGCTATGCTAAAAAATCCTCTATTGGCTTTCCACAACAGCTGCTTTTATAAAATAGTAGTACAGAATTACAGGCGGTGCAGGTAGCGACGCCTATGGTTATAGGTGCCTGATACTCCCCACTATAAAACCCTGTTTCCAGTTAGTTATTATCACTGTGCCAGACTTTAACAGTTTGTGTTGAAATTTTCCATGCCTGGTGATATTCCTGTTTAAAGTTTTAGGTAAAATTGTTCAGCCATTTCTCAGAACAAGATTAGGGGGGAAAATACCTTGTTTTGCCCATATTAAAAAATCCTTAAAATTGTTTTGTTGAACTTTGCTGGTAGGGTTGCCAATTTTGGCTGGACATATTCCTGGAGGTTTCATCACATGACATAATCTTTAATTAAAGAGTCATCTTTGGGTACGTCTACACTACAAAATTAGGTCGAATTTATAGAAGCCGGTTTTATAGAAATCGGTTTTATACAGTCAATTGTGTGTGTCCCCACATAAAATGCTCTAAGTGCATTAAGTCGGCGGACCGCGTCCACAATACCGAGGCTAGTGTCGACTTCCGGAGCATTGCACTGTGGGTAGCTGTTAACATGCAGCACAAACCCAACTACCCCCCCACACACACACCCAATTCTCTGGGATGATCACTTCACCCCTCCCCCCCACCGCGTGGCTAACAGCGGGGAACATTTCTGTTCAGCCGAGCAGGAACGGGCACCTCTGAATGTCCCCTTAATAAAATCACCCCATTTCAACCAGGTGACCGTGAATGATATCACTCTCCTGAGGATAACAAAGAGAGATAAGGAATGGGTGTTGTCCGCATGCCAGCAAACACCGGGACCATACACTGCCATGCTTTGTTATGCAATGATTCCAGACTACGTGCTATTGGCCTGGCGTGGTAAAGTGTCCTACCATGGCGGATGGGATAAGGCAGCCCTCCCCAGAAACCTTTTGCAAAGGCTTTGGGAGTACATGAAGGAGAGCTTTCTGGAGATGTCCCTGGAGGATTTCCGCTCCATCCCCATACACGTTAACAGACTTTTCCAGTAGTTGTACTGGCCGCGTTTGCCAGGGCAAATTAATCATTAATCATTAAACACGCTTGCTTTTAAACCATGTGTAATATTTACAAAGGTACACTCACCAGAGGTCCCTTGTGTGCCCTCAGGGTCTGGGAGCACGCCTTGGGTGAGTTCGGGGGTTACTGGTTCCAGGTCCAGGGTGATAAACATATCTTGGCTGTTGGGGAAACCGGTTTCTCCGCTTCCTTGCTGTGAGCTATCTTCATTGTCTTCATCATCATCATCATCATCTTCCGCGTACCCCGAACCCGCTTCCCTGTTGCGTGATTCTCCATTGATGGAGTCAAAGCACACGGTTGGGGTAGTGGTGGCTGCACCCCCTAGAATGGCATGCAGCTCTGCGTAGAAGCGGCATGTTTGCGGCTCTGCCCCAGACCTTCCATTTGCCTCTCTGGCTTTGTGGTAGGCTTGCCTTAGCTCCTTAATTTTCACGCGGCACTGCTGTGCGTCCCTGTTATGGCCTCTGTCCTTCATGGCCTTTGAGACTTTTTCTAATATTTTGCCATTTTGTTTACTGCTACGGAGTTCAGCTAGCACTGATTCGTCTCCCCATATAGCAAGCAGATCCCGTACCTCCCGTTCGGTCCATGCTGGAGCTCTTTTGCGATCCTGGGACTCCATCATGGTTACCTGTGCTGATGAGCTCTGTGTGGTCACCTGTGCTCTCCACGCTGGGCAAACAGGAAATGAAATTCAAAAGTTTGCGGGGCTTTTCCTGTCTACCTGGTCAGTGCATCTGAGTTGAGAGTGCTGTCCAGAGCGGTCACAATGAAGCACTTTGGGATAGCTCCCGGAGGCCAATAACGTCGAATTCCATCCACACTACCCCAAATCCGACCCGCAAAGGCCGATTTTAGCGCTAATCCCCTCGTCGGAGGTGGAGTAAAGAAACTGGTTTAAAGGGCCCTTTAAGTCGAAAGAAAGGGCTTCGTCGTGTGGACGTGTCCAGGCTTAATTCGATTTAATGCTGCTAAAGTCGACCTAAACTCGTAGTGTAGACCAGGCCTTTAATTCCTGGAGACTCCAGGCCAATCCTGGAGGGTTGGCAACCATATTGCTGGGGGAGAGGAAGAGGGAGATTGCCCTGGTATTAGGGATGGGATTTTTGCTTTGGGTTATGAGCCACTGAAAATCTCAGTTTGCACGTGCTCAGTGGAGACTTGTTAGCATTTGGCGCCTAAATTCTCCAAAGATTCTGTCTGCACTGAGCATGCTCCATCACCTCCCAGCTCCTGTCAGCCAGCTGGATGGTGTGTGTGCTACTCCACCCAGAAGAATTGAGCATACCCCCGCCCAGGACTGCAGGAATGGAATAGGACTGTACTGGCTGCTTGAGGCAGGTGGGGGGCTGCTGTGGCTCCAGGCACTGGGACTGAGAGCACAGGAGAATGTCTCCTCTGTGCTCTCAGTGCTCCCCCAATGGCACCTAGGCAACGTGGAGGGAAAGGACTTCACAAGTGGCCACTAACTGTAGGTTCCTCATTTTCTGGATGACGTGAGACCCGGGGGTCTGAATGGCAGAACTGCAGCCGAGGTCAGTGGGGACTCTGCTCTGAACATATAAAGTGATGTAAACATTAAAGGTATGTCTACACTGCAAAGAAAAACCCGTGGCACTGAGTCGCAGAGCCTGGGTCAATTGACTCAGACTTGCGGGACTAAAAATAGCAGTGTAGACGTTCCCACTCAGGCTGGAGCCTGAGCTCTGAGACCTTCCCTCCTCCCCAGGTTTCAGAGCCCAGGCTCCAGCCTGAGCAGAAATGTCTGCACTACTATTCTCAGCCCTGCAGCCCAAGCCCTGTGAGCCCGAATCAACTGACTCAGGCTCTGAGACGTGGCGCTGTGAGTTTTTCTTGGCTGTATGGGCACACCCTGATACTCTGAAAAGTCAGGCCCGAGGTTGCTCAGATTGGGCCCCCCAAATTAGTGGACGCTTTTGACAATTTTGGCTTTTATCTCTGTGCCTCAGTTCCCATTCTGTAAAATGTGGCTAATAATAGCACTTCACTGCACCAGGGTGTTGTCAAAATCAATTAATTAATGGCTGTAAATAACTAAGATCCAACAATGAGAGCACCATAGAAAAAGAAAGGAATAATTCCATATTCAGAGCAGGGGTTGGATTTCAGTGCTTAATTTGTAATGAAAGAGGAGCCAGGGCTCAAGCAATTCTTTTACTTTCCTAACTGATGCAGCAAGCCCAGAGCACAAACTCAGCACTGGTTGGATGGTAGGCTGTAAGTAATGCAGGGAGTGACATACACCAAATATGAGGATAAAAAGGAATAGTGAGTAGCTCCCCATTCAATGATTGTGATGGCTGATTCACTGTGGCTAGGTCTACACTACAGCGGGGTTCCGACCTAAGATACGCAACTTCAGCTACGTGAATACCGTAGCTGAAGTTGCGTATTTTAGGTCGGCTTACCTGGCGGTGAGGACGGGGGAAAGTCGACCGCTGCCGCGCTGCCGCCGACTCCGCTGCCGCCTCTTGCCGAGGTGGATTTCCGGAGTCGACGGCAGAGCGATCAGGGATCGATTTTACCGCGTCCTCACGAGATGCGGTAAGTCGATCCCCGATAGACCGATTGCTACCCGCCGGATCGGCGGGTAGTGAAGACATACCCTGTATTGTATGGCTCTGCTTTGTTTTCTGTCTCTCACTGTGGAGAGAGTCTCCAAGTGGGAAGATTCCCTGCTGCCCATCTCACGCTCTTCCTCTTTCCGTTACTGCCCATTGTGCTAGGCGCACACAGACACAGAAAAGACACTGGCTGCCCCAAAACCAATTGGAGGGTGGACTAAGGGAAGGATTATTAGGCCCATGTTAAAGATGGGGAACTAAGGCATGGAGATGCTCCCCATTGACTGCAGAACCAAGGGGAGCTAAGGCTTGTTTGTGTTAGTAAACTCAGAAGATTCAGAGACACACAAGGAGCAACAATGCATAGGAGGGCTGTTCGTATATAGACACTTCCCTGATTGTAACAGTGTTATAACTTTAACTTGGCAGAAATTCCCCTGCTGAAGGCACTGTTGTTTTCAATGCAATTATCTTTTAGAAGGTTCTTCCAGTTCACCTAACCATCCTTATCTTAATGGGTCTTTCCTTTTAGAAGAAGCATTTCTATATTGTTGCATAAACTCCGTTTCCTTTCAGTTTGTTTCATATGTATCCACATCCAGATTACTGCGACTTGAAAGTACAGTAATTAAATGAGCTTCATCTGAGCAGGAAGGAGATGGATGCTATTAACAACTTGTTTATGCTAAAATGGAAGGCAGGTTTCCCTTTGCTGCTTCACCAACATGCCTTAACCCTGCCCTGGAGTGACTCTATCTGAAGGGAAATGGGGATGCTCCACCATGCATTTTGTGCTTGGTGTGTCTGCTGAGATTCCCAGTTAGTGCCAATTGTAAAAGTGTTTTTTATGCTGTGGACACCTGTCTCACTAGGAACTATAGTGAGCCCCACCAACTCATTCCATGCAGGCCATCAACCATACTTCTGAGGGTAATGTATTTCAGACAGTGCCAACCAGGGCTTGATTTGAATTGGTTCCACCTGCAGCCTCTTCTGCCTTTCAGTGCTTGAATGTTGTGCTCTGCTGTAATAACTATATCGCTGGTAGGACATGGCCCTTGGATCCAAACTGTAAGTGCTTTTGCCTCTCATAATGCTACTTTATTAAATATAGTCTCTTTAAATACTGTATTTTCCATTTAATATGGTGCTGCTATGGTGTGGATGTTTTTTACTGATTCATAGATTCCAAGGCCAGAAGGGACCATTGTGATCATCTGACCTCCTGCACAACTAGGGCCCTACCAAATTCATGGTCTATTTTGGTAAATTTCACAGTCATAGCAGTTAAAAAATCTTGAATTTCACATTTTTAGATATTTAAATCTTAAATTTCATGACATTGTAATCGTGGGAGTCCCGATCCAAAAGAGGGTCACACGGATGTCACAGTATTCCCACCATTACTTCTGCACTGCCTTCAGAGCTGGATGGCCAGAGAGTGGTGGCTGCTGGCCAGGAACCCAGCTCTTAAGGCAGTGCTGCTGCCAGCAGCAGCAGAGAAGGATGGCAATACCATACCATGCCACCCTTACTTCTGCGCTGCTGCTGGTGGTGGTGCTTCCTTCAGAGCTGGGCAGCTGGAGAGCTGAGGCTGCTGGCTGGGTGCCTGGCTCTGAAGGCAGTGCCATCAGCAGCAGCAGTGCAGAAGTATGGGTGGCAATACCATATTATGCCACCCTTCTGCACTGCTGCTGGCAGCAGCACTGCCTTCTGGGCTGGGTGCCTGGCCAACAGCCACCAATCTCTGGGCGCCCAGCTCTGAAGGCAGCACAGAAGTAAGGGTGGCAGTATCATGGCACCGCTACAATAGCCAGATTTCATGGAGGAGACCAGATTTCATGGTCCGTGATGTGTTTTTCATGGCCGTGAATTTGGCAGGGCCATATGCATAACACAAGCCACAGAAATTCCCCCAAATAATTCCTGTTTGAACTACAGCCGATCTTTTAGAAAAACATCGAATCTTGATTTAAAAATTGCTAGTGATGGAGAATCCGCCATCACCGTTGGTAAATTATTCCAATGGTTAATTACCCTCACTGTTAAAAATGTGCGCCTTATTTCCAGTCTGAATTTGTATAGCTTCAACGTCCAGCCATTGGATCATGTTATACCTTTCTCTGCTAGATTGAAGAGCCCATTATTAAATATTTATTCCCTGTGTAGGTACTTTTAGATGTGATCAAATTACCCCTTAACCTTCTCTTTATTAAGCTAAATAGACCGAGCTCCTTGATTTCATCACTACAAGGCATGTTTAATACTTTAATCATTCTCCTGGCTCTTCTCTGAACCCTCTTCAATTTCTTGAATTATGGACACCAGAACTGAACACAGTATTCCAGCAGCAGTCCTACCAGTGCCAACTACAGAAGTAAAATAACCTCTCTACTCCTATTCAAGATTCCCCTGTTTATACATCCCAGGATCACATTAGCCCTTTTGGCCACAGCGTCAGATTGAGAGCTCATGTTCAGCTGATTATCCACCACAACCCCAAATCTTTTTCAGAGTCCCTGCTTTCCAGGATACAGTCCCCCATCCTGCAAGTATGGCTACATTCTTTGTTCTTAGATGTATAACTTTATATTTGACTGTAATAAAATGCATATTGGTTGCTTGCGCCCAGCTAATCAAGCAGGTAAATTATTAACAAGTATGTTACTGACAGGCAGGTAGGCAGAGTTTGTGTGTCTCAAAATCACACAGAAAGGAGATTGAGTGTTTGGAGATCAAGAATGAATTGCAGTTCAGCTGTTCATCGGTGCTTTAGCGGTAACACAGAAGACGATCCAGTGGGATAAGGTTACCTCTAGAGGTCTGGGTTCAAATCCTGGGTTTTGTCACAAGGGAAACTGAGTTGGGAAGTCCTGTACCAGTCTGCTGTGTACATGTCACAAAAACATCATACAGTTCAACATATTTGGCGGTCTCTGCTCAGGAAAGACCTGGGAACTGAATTAGTAAGGGGGCTGAAGCTCTGGATGGGGTGCCTTGGCAGAGCTGTGTGAGGAACTGAGGCACTGCAGGGCAGAAATGAGGTGCATCAGCAGAGCTATGTGAGGGGCTCCAGGAATGGAATATCGGGGGAGGTACTGTACAGGTCCCCAGTATAAAGCTGAATAGCAAAGAGTAGGCTTTGAGGAAGAGGGTCTGATGTCCATGTATAGGATGGTGATTTTTGCCTCCCAAGTTTATCTCTGAACCAGTGGGCCCAGCTATTTTCTTTGTCTCCTTGTCAAGAAAGAACCTCCCCAAAACTGCTCTTGTACGGACAACACATAACTGCACAGCAATGGCTGGCTCACATTAGAGATGGGCCCTGGCCACAAAGCTTGGGCCTGGATTTCCCAAAGCCTGGAGTGTTCATACTGGGCAGTTCAGTTTAGGCCCAGGTCAGGCTAAGGCTAGCCTCCTGCAATGTCATCCTGACAGGTGCCCATCTCTCCTGTGAGGCTACCACCAAATAAAACATGGAAACATAAGGCAGCCCCAATCTGAGCAGTTTGGAATATTGGGCAGGCTCAGGAGGGACAATTCAGTCCCCTCCACAGCCTGGTGATAGTTCATTTGGCCTGTTCCCTTTCTCACATCCTTTCTTTCACTCACATCTTCTCTTTTCCTTTCTCCATCTTGAGTTCAGTTTGGGGCAAAAGTTTGGTAGGTTCCTATTAGGAGGATGCTGAATTAAAACCCTGGATCACCTCCCCACTCTGGAGAGTTCAAAATCCAGATGTGAATTTTTTAGCTTGAGCCTATCTCTAGTTTTTTTTATCTGAACCAGTTTACCCGACCCTAGTTTTATTTTGGATAATTCAGACATGGTCAGAAACTGTGACAGTAAAAAATAGAATCTAGTCCTATAGAATGTAAAGTCTACTGTGAGTTCTGCCTGAGTAAAGACTCAGTAAGAATGTCGGGACTGGATATTTAGGACCAGATTCTGATGAGGGCCCAATCATGATTGGGGCCTTTGGGTGCTATAGCATCCTCCTCCTCCTCTCAATTACTCTGCTGTAAATCGCAAGTAACTCTGGCGACATCAGTGGAGCTGCTTCGGATTTACACCTGTGTAACTGGTATCAGAACCTGAACCTTAGTCTTTAGGGGAATAAACCAGTGTCTTCATTTAATTAATTCAATTGATTAATGTTTGCTTCAGCCCCCATTGCTGGATGATGGCAGCAAAGTCCCCACAGCTGAAAAGTAAGGTCACACTTGACTTGCCGCATTGATTCCAATGGGAACTCCTCATGCTGAGAGCTTTCACACTTGGGCCTTGAGACTGCAGCTTGAGGGAAACCACCATCTGCCAAGGACACCATTTCTGCTATGTCCAGTACAGATTTGTGGCTATTCCTGTAGGAACTGATTCTTGGAAAATTTTGAAGCTTGTGTTTAAAACAGGGATGGATCCTGCAGTCCTTTACCAGGCAAAAATCTGATTGATGTCTGTGGGAGTTTAGCTTGAATAAGCAGTGAAAGCTTGGTCTTTTCCCACTGTGTCTGCACAAGGAAATCCCTCCAAACTCAGCTCTTCCCAAGGTCATAGCCCCATAGCCCATCTCTACTCTTTCTTTCTTTCTCCAAATGTAACTAAGCCAGATTGTTTATTTGGTTCATAAACCTTTGTTGTCCTTTGGACCCCGAGGCTGCAGTCTTTCACCACTTATATGTGCAGGAGGATTTAGAAAGAGAAACAGACCAACAGCTCATTGAAAGAGTAAACTGGGGGTAAAATCAAATCCTTTGTACTCAGACAGAATGTCCCTCTCTATATGGACACCATTAATATTAACAGAGAGTCCTGTGGCACCTTTAAGACTAACAGATGTATTGGAGCATAAGCTTTCATAGGTGAATGCCCACTCGGCATCCGACGAAGTGGGCATTCGCCCACGAAAGCGTATGCTCCAATACATCTGTTAGTCTTAAAGGTGCCACAGGACTCTCTGTTGCTTTTTACAGATCCAGACTAACACAGCTACCCCTCTGATACTTGACACCATTAATATTGCCATCCACTCCCTTCAGCAGTCTTTAATGTCTAATTAATGACTCCCTGTGGCTCCATCCTACATGGCATCAGTCTCCTCCTGATTTGAATTTCCTGTAATGACTGCTTGTAATTCCCAAGATGGCTGTTATCTGTGGCCACCCTGAGCATCTTCTCTCCTCTCTCATATACCTCCATCAAGACCCACCCACTCAAACCCTTCCCCTTCCTTATGCTTCACACTACTTTCCCTTCCAGTCTTCATCTCCTGCCTTCTCATATACTTACTCCCACTCACACACCTTCCTCCCTACATCCCTCCCTTCAGGTACACATACCTCTCCCCCTCACACATCCCCCACTCCACACTCATACACCTCCCTCCCTTCTGCCTACAGATCCCTCCCTTCATATACACATTCCTCTCCCCCCACACACTCCATCCCTCACTCACACACTTGCCCTGCCACCCCCTACACCCCTCCCTTCACATACATGTCTTCTCCCCCTAGGGTGACCAGATGTCCCGATTTTGTAGGGACAGTCCTGATTTTTGGGTCTTTTTCTTACATAGGCTCCTATTACCCCCTCACCCCCGTCTCGATTTTTCACACTTGCTGTCTGGTCACCCTATCTCCCCCTACATACACCTGCCCCCTACATCCCTCCGTTCACATACACATACCTCTCCCCCTCACACATCCCCAACCCTACACTTTCCCCCCTCCCCTACATCCCTCCCTTCACATACACATATATATACACACACCTCTCCCTCTCACACATACTCCACCTCTCATTTTACAGAATGGGACACTGACTGGGTTAAATGACTTGCCCAAGTCCACACAGGAGGTCAGTGGCAGAGCCAGGAAGAGCATCCAGGAACCCTGTTGCCCAGGCATGCCTTCTCACCACAAGACAACACTATTTAAATAAAGCACCCAATCTATGTCCACTTCATTTCGTCCTGGGATGATCCCTGTCTCTGCAGAGCTTCTCCCACAGGGTATCAGCCCAAAGGTGGATTAAGGCAGGGTATTTGAATCCTGGGGCTCCAGACCCAGTGTTCTGAGGGGAACCAGATGTAGACAAGACCTTCCCCAAACTAGTTCCTGGAGAGAAAATTGTGGGGAAGTCACTAGGAAGAAGAGCCTATCATATGGAGGGCTGAGGGAAAGTTCAAAGAGGTGGGGAGCTGAGAGAAGGGCCTGTTGAGTGGCCCAGTTTTGTTTTGTTTTGGGTTTTTCTTGGGGCAGGAGGGTGTGAAAGTTTGGCGGATGTGAACCCTGTTCAGTTTTAAGCCTGTGCTGTTCAAGCTCAGTATCTGAGTTCATTTCTGTCTCTAATACTGACATTTCTCTCTCAGGTGGCTGCTGCTGCCTATTTTAGGGTGGGGCTGAGGGCTGGTGTGACTCATGTTTTCAGGCTCTTATCGGCATCAGGATAATGTTCTGCCTTTCTTTTCTGTCATGTGGCATCCTGCCTCCCTCCCCTCCTTCCCTCCCTCCGCCATCTCCCAGAGGAGGCGACAGACGGTCCTGTAATTTGGTTCCATTCGCTCGACTGGAGCAACACCTGCCCCCCTCCCAGGAGACGGGAGGGTCTCATCCCAAACCATACAAGAAGCCAAAGACAAATCTGAGGCCCACATGCAAATAAAACACAGGATAAAACAGCATGGCCATTTTGGACAGAAAGGAGAAATCCAGCACCGGGAAAGAGGCAGGGGAAACAAAATCACCTCGGTAGGAAGAAACAAAAACTGCGGGAGAGTGCCTTTTTCTTTTGGGGTGATTGTGATTGTGGTTATTGAACTTTCCTCCCTTAAGGAATAAAACAAGAGCATTGAAAAATAATGGCTGATATTCGATTATATCTATCCACACTAAAAGGGCTAGCTTACTTGGGTTACAGGATAGATAGATAGATAGATAGATTCCAAGGCCAGAAGGGACCATTGCGATCATCTAGTCTGATCCACTGTATGACACAGGCCACAGAACTTCCCCCAAATAATTCCCAGAGCAGATCATTTAGAAAAAGATCCAATCTTAATTTAAAAATGGTCAATGATGAAGAATCCAACAGGATCCTTGATAAGTTGACTCATGGTTAATTACTCTCTCTGTTAAAAATGTATGCCTTATTTCAAATACGACATAAATAGATAGATAGATAGATAGACTTAGGCATTTCTTCATAACAATACACTGAAAAAGTGTCATTTCTTTGTTGAAGATCACACACAAAAAATAGAAAATCATTTCCTTCCTCCTTTTGTAGGAATAATGCAAGATATCAAATCACTTCAAACGCCTTCACTATTTCCCCCATTCTGAGCACTGGCTACATAACATTATCCAACCTGAAGGTGCTATTTCTTGGTCAGTAACTAAGCTATTTATGAATACACATAGCATGTACCATGCTTAAAGGTTAGAGGCATGTTTCATGTCTGGAAATAGTTTACCTCATGTATGCCTGTCTGTTAGCAGCATAACTCATGTCTGCATGTTTTGTAGAATGCTCTATGCTTCTGACCCTGCAATCTCTTATGCACATGAGCATTATACACTGCACAGTGCATATGTAAGGAGCCCTTACTTATGCAAATTGGCCCTTTGAAGTCAGTAAGCTTACCTGTGTAAGTGACACTTGTGGATAAAGTGGTACAGATTTGTGCCCTATATCTTTATGTTAGTCCATTGTTTGTGTGCAGTAGTTTGAGCTCTGTCATTATGTTAGTAGCAGGATCCATTTCTGTGTTTCAGTAGAATGCCTTGTGTTTGGTGTTTGTTGCATGCTTCATGTCTGATATTATTCATATGCACTTGTCAATATATTAGCACAGCATTCTTTGTCATATATTGGAAGTACTATGCCCCCGTTGCTATATGTTAGTGATATGGCTTATCTCTTTATATTAATGGCATGCTGGATATCTGTTAGTGGAATGCCCCAGGTCTGTACATTGGAGACATTTCCCATGTATGTATGTTAGTGGTATTTTCCAGGTCTCTGTCTTATACTTTATATCAGTATTAATTAGAGAAGGACCTGAGCCATGTTGTTCCGGGCCAGATTTAGGTCTGGATTCAGAACTAAACTTTCCCGAGTTTTGAGCATGTTCATATCCATGGCTGCAGCATGGGATCACGTCTAACATTAAATGCAAAAACACACATTAGTGCAATATTAAGGTTATAGGTTTAAACATTAAAAAGTCAGCAATATTCATTTTAAGTTTGCACTCTGCCTGCTGGTGGGCTTGCACAAAATGATATAGTCCTTAACATGTGACCACATCCTGTAAGTCAAATAATAATACATTTTGCTACTAACTTAGGTACAGTGTATCCAAGATCACCTATGCGCTGAGGATGGTATCTGTCTCGTAATGTATAAGCACAAGGGGGTAGAGTTAAGGTTGTTTATTTGATCTTCATTTTGGCATTTCCTGGCTTTTGCATGCTTAACCATGCAGATTTCACATTGCACTAACTTTGTTTCTTGTGTTTATTTCCTCAATGATGATGATTTTGATTTTTAAGAAAAAGAAAGAAGTGGGGAGCAAAAGACTTAGTTGTTTATAATTAACTGGCATCAGCTATCAACTGACAACTGGAATTTACCAATGTCAGTAGAAAAAGTCACACTTAGGATCTGATCCTGTTACTACCCCTCACCCCTCATTGACTTCAGATAAAGCAGGAACTGGTCCACTTAGAGGCACCAGTCAGCCAAGGATCGATTTCTGTATGTTAGTACTGCAGCCTATTTACACTGGTGGACTTACTACAGATTTACACCTGTGTAACTGAGAGTAGAATCTGGCCCTAATGTGCATTTCCACACTTGTATACGGACCTTGTAAGTATGTGTGAATTAAGGCAGTGCCAGGGCTTGCTGAATGTAAATGTTCATAACTTCAAATCTGCTCAGTCAATTGTTATCACACTTGGCATAATGTATAAATCTCTGTGTGGTCTACATGAAACAAGCCAGATTTGAAGAAAACTGGAGCAAAAGTTTTAAAATTACATGATCATTTAAAGTTGTAACATTTTGAAAAGGGTGCATCTGGCTGCAATATCTGTATATGCTGCACAGTGCATATGAAAATATGCACCTTTAGAGTTAACATCTTCTACTGTACCTTCTCAGTGTACAGTGTTTCAGCTGGTCAGGACTGTGGTTAATCAAATCTTTTTTTTTTCCTTCAAACTAAGCAAAGCCTCTATTCATCAGTGAAGACTGTGGGCCTGATGATGGACATCATTACTACGGTGAAGATTAAAGATGTGTCCTATAGTCAATGGGACTACTCATAGTGTAGAGCACTGTAGGTAAAATTCACCCCTGCAGAGGAGCCAGACAATTGTCAGTTAAGTGGTGCTTAGGCCTTGTCTGGGTCCTCTGCACAGTGAGATTTTCACCCCGGTAATATACCTTTACAGAATCAGGTCTACGTTAATGCCACGTTTCAAACGTCAGTCATTTTAGCTGTAGCCCTGTCCAAATAAGTGGGGTTGGAGTTTTTATAAACAAGAAAAATGTATTTTTATTTCACTGAACCCAAATCAGAACTGGCAGAAGGGATTTTAATTAAACTTAAAAAAACTAAACACCTCACATTCAGGCAGGGACAAAGCATGTAAAATACCAGCCTCGTAGATGAATGCGTCAGAAACAATTTGTAAAAACAGGTGGTTCTAAAGGTTTGATTTGACTTCACAGCCTGAACTTTAAAGTGTGCTACCAGATGCCCAGTGGAATGAGCAGGGGATGAAAGAAATGTCCTGCAGCTCATACACAGTTAGGCCCCGATCCTGCAACTGAATCTGTTGAGCCCAGTTGTAGGATCAGGGCCTTATTTGAGGGATTTCTTTATTATCAGGTAAATTATTATCTTTAGTATCAGACAGAAACTGTCCCTTTTTATGCAACCTGTTGAGACTCTTTTGTAGACAACTTTAGAAGGCTTCAAAAATCTCGTGCAAATACTGGCTGTGCATCCTTTCTAATTTCCATTTTATGGAAAAAACAAAGAAAAATAATTAGGAAAAACCAGCTTTATTTGATACTTTTATTTATATGCAAAACAGCGCACCATTCATGAGAGATATGAAAAACGCGTCAGATAGAAACCAGATTTATCTATTTTCACTACAAAATATTGCATTATATAAAGCAACAGAGACACACAAAAAAACCCTGAAAAAGATTAAAATCTTTGGATCGCAGACTTCTTTTTTCTTTTTTCTTGTCTCTAAAACGCGCTCCTTGTTTTGAGAGATTCACAGCAGAGAACATGAAACATTTTCAGGTTATAGAATTTTTTTGGTTGTTACAAAGGAAAGTAGTCCTGGATTTTTTTTTATTTTTAATTTTATTTTTTTATTTTTTTTAGGAAAAAAGTCATTTCCTAAAAAAATACCACACACATACATACGCACGCGCACACACACACACATACACACACGCACACACACAGACAAAAAACTACTTCCCTTATAAACTGTTTGTAAAGTACTTTTCAGACATAACTATAATTCAGAATAACAACAAGTATTTAAAAAAAAAAACCTCTAGTGAAGTGCTAGTGTTGATCCCACACAAAAAAGAAAAATCCTTCAAGAACAAATGTCTTAATATATAAAATATACTTAGAAACAGGGCGGAAGGGAAGGTTGTCATATACAAGTGCAATATAATTGGAGCAAAAAACAAATAACCACTGTATTGATCCCAACAAACACTTGAAAAGTTAGACATAATATTCCACAGGAGAAAGTGTAAACACTCGACTATATAAACCAATTGGCACAAAGTATCCAAAGTAAAATTGCCACCACTCAGAAAAATAAATAGGTCTTGAAAAAAATAAATTGTCTACTCCTTCTAACTTAAATAAAAAATAGTTATTTTTAACTGCACCCATGGGTCACATGTTTAAGGTCACAAGTAGATGTTTTTGGATATATAAAGGGGCACTTGACAGCCTGAAAAACAATCTGATTTTACATTTTCCTTCTAAAACTGGACTTTCTGTATTTGTGTCACCAAACTGCTCTTCCACCTTGCGGTATAGGTGGGAAATGATTTTAAAAAAGAAAACCTTGCAAAATATTCAGTATATTTTTATATACCCCCAGAAGACTTTGGAAATGCATCTGCCCTTTCCCTTTTTATGTTCTTTATAGCTTCCTTTTACCTTCTGAGTCGTTAATGTCCTCATTCAGCAAAGCACTTAAGCTTGCAGAACTTAGGCCCGTTTTAAAGTCCCCTTGACCTGGCAAGTGCTTAAGTGCTTTGCTGAATTGGAGGCTAATTGTAAAAGTTCTCGTGTGAAAAACAAACTCGTCTCTTGCATTTTGTGTAGGGCACTGTGCGATTTTCATGGAGGAGAAATAAAAAAGTCTCTAATTTCGGAGCTTTTGTCCCCTAGAGCCATCAGAGCTCTGAGCTCTCCTTCAATAAGAAAGGGAGGACAATGAAATGTTACCTGCGAAGTCTGGAGTGATTTCCAAAGGAGCTAGCCCTGCAGGAGACAGCGAGTTGGTCTATTGATATGAATGATCTTGGCTGGTTATCACGCCCCACAGCTGTCTCGGAAAACGCAGATGCATCTGCAATGTCTGACCCGAAAGACTCTGGGGAACCCCCCTAAGCTGTCCCGAAAGATTCAGATACACCCCAGGGTCTGCCAGGAAGGGCTCAGAGGGCCCCCAGGATGCCCCCTCCCTTCCCCAGGTGGAATATGTTGCAAGTGTCTCCCCTTGTCAGTATCACCTCCCGGCAGTGCGCGTCGCCTCCTTCTCCTCCATCAGTGCTTCCGCGGTCCCTCTCTCCCGCGGCCCAGCCCCTACACGTCCAGCACGTGGTTGAGATAGGAGATGTAGCAGATGGCCAGGCGCAGGATCTCGATCTTGGAGAGTTTTTTGTCCGGGGGCAGGGTGGGCAGCAGTTTGCGCAGTTCGGCAAAGGCCAGGTTGAAGGCTTCCACCCGGATCCGCTCGCGGGTGGCGTGGGCCGAGCGGTACTTGGCCGTGGCCCTCCTCCGGCGCCGCTTCTCCTCGCGGCTCAGCTGCTGGGGGTGCAGGGCCGCCCGGCCGCCCCCCTTGCCCTCGCCGCCGCCCTCCTCCACCGGCTCCGGGTCCGAGACGCAGCAGCCCAGCAGCCCCTTGGCGTCGGTCCCCGCCAGGGACTCCGGGTCCGAGGGAGCCGAGGAGGGGTGATCGGAATCCGCCGCTTGGTCCGGGCTGAGCATCATTTTGGTGGGGTGGGGAAATGACCCTTCAGCGACACGGACAGGGGAAGGGGGGGAGTAGAGGGGAGGGATAAGGGAAGGAGGAAGGCACAAAATAGAAAAGTCCACACTGTTACTGTGCAAGCCGACCGGCAAAGCCCCTTTCCCCTGGGCGAGGGACTGGGAGCCCGGCCCAGCCCCGCCCCGCACGCGGAGCTCATCAGTCAGTACCAATCCGGGCTGGAATGACACTCCCTGGCCTTGAAAGTGCCAGGGACGGTGCCTCTCCGCTCTGGGGAGAGCAAGCCGGTGATCGCCTCCCAGGTCAGGACACAGGGCCGCATTGTGCTCCTGACACGCGCTGGTGTACCCTGCTGGAGTCGTTCTAGCCAAGGCACGGGAGTGACTCCAGACTGACACCGTTGCAAGGGAGAACAATTTGGCCCAAGGAGAAAGAGACACCAGACCAAACCAGGAGACCCGCTAGAGATAGGGCCTGTTGATAACAACGAGACAACAATGCGTTTGGGCACAAAGGCAGGTTGGGTCTAACCAGACTAGACTGGGGTTCGATTCTGCTCTCACTTGTGTCAGTTTTAGCTTTGTGTCATTGACTTCAGTGGTGTTACTGCTGAGTAGAACCATGCCCTCTAGCCTCTGATTATATCTCCCTTTACCTGGCTTTGAAAAATAACATTACATAATTATAATAAATAATTATAAATATTAATTACGTAATAATAATTACCAATGTCCTTCCCCTTGCCTGAGCCTCCTCCCTACTTCTCTCAAGGGGTTGTAAATCTCAACTAACTGGTTCTGAACAAAACAACCCCCATCTCGGTAAAATACAAAATACAAAAGATAAACATTGGATCTTACCTAGGTTATAACAGGGAGATTTCTATAGAGGAAGCTCAACTCCATTTTTTTATTAAGTGGAAAGGGTTACTACCAATGATCACGGGAATAATAATAACAACAATAAACCATACTGTATAATTTACAATCTAACAGCTGTCAACAGCTTTTACAGAATATTCTTCCTCTGATCATTTTCCTAGTTTGTTTGCTTGTGGAAACAGGCCCAGGGAGCAATAACAAAATAAAAGAATAATAAAACAATAATTCAGCTACTCTCCAAATATTAAATAGATTTTTCATTTCTAAATACAGTATTTCCCCTCTAACAATTGTCTGTTAAACTTTTTTTTCTTAACAGGGAAATGGAATCCAATATGGATTTGATGGCTTAAAATAGAAAGACATATAACTCAAGACCCCTTAACCATAACAAGGCCAGTGTGGAAGTATGGGGGAGATACAATCAAACCTATAGGATCTAATGTATCTCCTCTATTCTATTCTTCCTACAATGCGGGGCTGCTTTCTCATGCTAATTTTCTTGAATCTATAGCGTCAGAGTAACTGATTGGATGGGGATATTTCTGGGTTCCAGGTTATTAAAGATGGTTTAAAAAAAAAAACGTTCACATTTCTTTTCATTCTCTCTCTCCCTCCTTCTAAAATATATAAATAAATGAATGAATTTAGACGTGCCTTTCAAAAGAAAATTGAATCGTATCTTCTTGCAGCTTCACAGAACACCATCTGTCATGTAGACAGCAATACAAATCCAGGAACTCATATGGACATGCCGGCATGTAATAAAACAATACATCAGGCAACTAGAGAATAACCTTGGACACAAATGTGGGGTGGGGGAGGGAATACATCATCCTACCACAAAAATTAGGATTACAAAGTATTTCAATGTAAAGTTTATGATCTTAACTACTGTGGGCATTTAATAATTTATTGTTATTATTAATATTATTATTATTTTATTTTATTACTCAGAACCAGTTTGCAAAAAAAAATCTTCAAAACGAAAGACTGCATGATTCAGAACACATTAAAGATTTTAAATAAAATAATCATGATAATTAATAATAAAGGGTGAGGTGTCAGGTAAGCTTTCAGCCTGTTTGAAATGCTTTTCACATTGAGGGGCTTCGTTTGAGGGAAGGCTGAGTGGGAATTCAGAGTCTAAAATACAGATCTCTCTGTAGCTAGTTGTTTTATTACAACACCTCCACACGGATTAAAAGTCTATCAATATGCCAGCGAATGTGTCAAGAAAACAAACAGTGGAGCTGCAGGAAGCTGTATAGAGAGCAAAGGAAACAAACATGAAACGATTACAAAACAGAAAACAGGGGGAAAGAAAAACAGCAACATTTCTTCATTGAGAAGAGACTCGGAGATCACTAGAACTTTCCGAATTGCTTATTGCTATTTTAAAATGCTGATTATTTTACTAATGAGGTTCTGAAAGCAAGAATACAAAACAAAATAACAAGCCACTACGCAGGTTAAATGTCAGAGATCTTCTGAAAAATATTAATAGCGCCTTTCAGCTGAGAAGTTGTTTGGAAAGAACGGATAGATAAATAGCTTTAGAAATTTACAGCGTGGCAACATATAAAACGGGAAATTATAGCGTTAGTTATAGGAGAAAGTTGCTGTAAGGTTTGTCCATACAGCGTGTTGAATTCCCTTTCTTTACGATTTGGTTGATCTCAAACAATATCCAGCGTCTGTGTTGGCAATCTGAACAAAGAGAGATTTCAAATAAAACGATTCCAATTTCACCTGCAAAAGAATATAAGTTAAAGAGAGCTTACCTTGCCTGAGTCTTTGCAACAGTCTTTCTTAAAGCCCCTTTCCCCCACCCTGGTGCTTTTACAGTTCGAAACTCCAGGAGAGGAACATTAAAAAGAAAAATCAAAATCAAAAATAAATTAAAAGCAGCGAGTTGTTCTATCTGAATTGGAAAAGGCAGATCTCATTCCTTGTGATGGCCTCGCAAGTCCAGAAATGGAAGATGTTATCTAATTTTTGGAGAGTATAAATAACAACGTAGGTAATTTAAGACGTATTAGAAATACATTTCCCCAGCAGAGTCTTTTTTTCTCCCAGAGATCTATAATATATCAGTAGCCGGTGTGTTTCGCGGGGGGGTGGGGGGGAGAATGTGTTGAAAAGTGCTGTTTTCCCCTTCTCTTCCTCCTCCCGGGTCTCGATAAATAACAAAAGAGATGCAGAGATAAACACAATCAAGATATTTCCCCCCTCTCCTTCCTAATAGCAGCACAATCGATAAAGATGATGGTCGGGATAAGATTTAATTTATGTTGTACTCCTTGGCTTACCCCTGTAAAGAGAAAATGATATGCAGGTCTCTGATATGATCTGGCTCAGAAGTGAGATTGTTTGGTAGAGATAGGCTTTGTTCAGCTGATGTCTCTTCTAGTCCCAGGCACACAGTACTGTAAATCAGGAATAATGATGCGTCCCCTTCTTCTTTTTATGTATGTATTTATTTACTGGGGTAGAGGGAAATAAATGTTTAGTTTTCTTCCAGTCCTTGAAGATCAGATTTAAAATATACGTCGTATCCTTCTGTCCCAACTCCTTCTTTATCTCTTTTATTTATATATATATAAACAAAACATTGCACTGGCTTGGAAATGCTGCAAGAGATGATGTTGGTGAAAAAGTGCAAGTCCCCGCTTGTAGTGATAGCGAAGCAAAGAAAAGCTGGGGAAGGTGGCAGAGGGAGAGAAACAGAGAGATGCTGTGGATTCTCTCCTGGTACCAAAGGGTTGAGCCTGGAGATGGTGGAAGAGATAAAGATAAGGAAAGAGGGATGGCATTCCCCCCCCCCCCTCCCACTTAAATTGATATTTAATGGGAAATCCTATTGGACAGAAACCTGGACACGAGTCGCTTAATTGGACTTGACATCTGTCACAGTGTGGGAGTTTTCACAGCCCAAATATTTTCAGCAGAGCAGATTCTCACTGAATCCGTGCCACAAATTATAACAGTCGAAAGCAGCCCGTGATAGAAACCTTAGCCTCTGGATATGCAGGCTCTGGCCATGTTTGCTCCCTCGCTCCCAAAATATTGGCTACCCACTCATCTAGAAAAACACCACTGGCATTTTGCATGGAAGTTAAAAAAGAAGCTTTAGACACCAATCTGCACCATATACATTATACACTATGCTCAGTGAGACTCCTCAGACTGTTCTCCAGCACATTTCTTTAGTGCTAGCCCAAATGTCCGATACACCTGGAGGCACACCCAGCCTGGCTGGAATGGGGGGGGGGGGAGGAAGGGACATGGTGGCCCCAGGGTTGTTCAACAAAGCAGCTAATAGCCTGGGACAGCGGTTTGCAACCTTTTTTCATTTGCAGAGCCCTAAACAATTTCGAATGGAGGTGGGGGCCCCTTTGGAAATTTTAAGATGAGGGGTGTCCCCCCCCCCCCCAGGGATTTGCAGACCACTGGTTGAAAACCACTGGTCTGGAGGACGCTTAGCCCCCCAGCCAGGCGAGACAATGGGTTGCGGGGCACAGGGCTCTATGCTGGGCCAACAGCTTTTTTAGCACTGAAATGAGCCACAGCTTGGTTTTAGAGTGGTGCATGGCACCACCTGCACCAGGGAAGACCCCGAGGGCAGTACCCCGGTACATTTTCTACTGCCAGCATCTTGGGATGAATCTATTGCCAAGAAGCATTTCTTTGGTGGGAAGTGGGAGGCTCTGTGGTCGTGGAGCCAGACCTTCTGAGGTCTGCCCCGACTCTGCTGTTGACTGGGTGGGTGGCCTTGGGCAAAGCACTTCCCCTCTCTGGCCTTGGGGTTCCACAACTGTGCAAGGGGGAGACTGTTGCAGGGAGTGTTAAGAGCCCCAAGTAGTAATGCGCTTGCCCAACACCCTGGGATTAATTCAGGACCCATGTAAAGTGCTTTGAGATCTTTGCATGGAGGACACTGGCACAGGGCAAAGCCTCAGTAAAGGTTTTTAATAATAATAACAACATTATGTTGACTGGGACTGAATAATTTGCCTGCTCTGTGGGGTTTCTAAGAATAAGAAATATTCCTACAATAAATGCAGTGCCTTAGTCACCGTGGGTGTACATTGGCACAGAGCCATTCCAGTCAATGTGGGAGGACATCTCTGCAAGGTGCGTCTTTGGAAAGGGGCATTGCTCCCTGTCATGGGGTGGACTGGGTCCGGAAGCCCCCTGCTGGAGGCCTTGCAGCCCTGCCTCACCCTACCCCACAAAAGGGCAGTAGAAAGGTCCTCCAAGCTGCCTAGAGAGGCTGTGTGAGAAGCTGCTAATCAGGGCCCAGCAGGCTAGTATAAGAAGAGCTGCAGGGATAGTATAAGTTCAGTTCCTTGCTAGAGTTAGAGGAGAATGGATGGTGTTGCTGGGACTCCATCAGGACAAGGCCTTGAGGCAAGTGTGAAGAATGAACAGAGGATGTGGGGAAGTGGTTCAGGGAATTGTAGAAGTGATAGTTTATTTAAAGGGATTTGGTGGATGGCTGCTATCTATAGGGTCCCTGGGCTGGGACCTGGAGTAGAAGGTGGGCCTGGGTCCTCCTCACTAGCCATTGGGAAAGTTAGGGTTACCATATTTCAGCAAGCAAAAAAGATGGGAGGAGCCCTGCCCCGTCCTGCCCTAGCCCTGCCCCTGCCCTTCCCACTTTCCCCCCTCAGAACCCCCAACCCTCCCCCCGCTCCTTGTCCCCTGACTGCCCCCTCCTGGGACCCCTGCCCCTAACTGCCCCCCAGGACTCCACCCCCTACCTAAGCCTCCCTGCCTCTTGTCCCCTGACTGCCCCAACCCTTATCCACACCCCCACCCCCAGACAGACCCCTGGGACTCCCATGTCCCATCCAATCACTCCTCACCCCCTGACAGCCCCCCCAGAACTCCTGACCCATCTAAACCCCTCTGCTCCCTGTCCCCTGACTGCTCTGATCCCTCTCCCCACCTCTGCCACCTGACAGCCCCCCCAGAACTCCCCCCCACCCCCCCCCCGCTCCTTGTCCCCTGACTGCCCCCTCCTGGGACCCCTGCTTCTAACTGCCCTCCAGAACCCCACCCCCTACCTAAGCCTCCCTGTTCCTTGTCCCCTAACTGCCCCCTCCTAAGACCCCCCAAATGCCCCTCAGCACCCTACCCCCTACCTGTACCCTGACTGCCCAAAACCTTATCCACACCCCCACCCCCAGAAAGCCCCCCCGTCTCTTGACTGCCCCCTCCAGAACCTCCCTGCCCCTTCTCCGATCCCCTGGCCCCCTTGTTGTTGGCCTTCGCCTAATGTCTCTGTGAGCTTGCTCAGGAACGGCCTGAGCCGTTCATCCCGGCACTCTGGGGAGCGGGGGAGGAGGAGCGGGGGAGGAGCTCCAGACTGCTGGAGGCGATCTGTGAATGCAGGGAGGAAGGGAGTGATCTCAGCTGCAGGAGGAGGAGGGGCTCTCTCTGGCTGTCGGAGCCCCATGTAAGTGGCACCATCCGGCCGGCTGCCCTGTTAGCCGCGCGCGCTCTGCATGGGGGGGGGGGGAAGGTCCGGACATTTACAAATTCCCCCCGGATGCTCTTTTTAGCTCAAAAAGCTGGACATGTCCGGGGGAATCTGGACGAATGGTAACCCTAGGAAAGTGGGCTGGACTTCGATACATCCCTGAAGGGGAAACTAAATTCTTTTAGTGGCCCAGGTGAAGGCCTGGAAAGGCCCAGAGAGGCAAAGAGTCTCCAGTGAGGGAGCCCTGGGGGATGTGGCCTCGCATGAGGGCCAGGACTTCTGGAAGAGCAGGGACTATTTGAGAGAGCCCAGAAGGGGCTGAGACAGTTCAAACCAAATTACTGTGATAGGCCCTGCTGGACTGATTAAGGAGTGAGCTCAGGAATAGGGCTGCAGATAAAGAGACATTACTGAGGGCTTTGAGATAGGCCTGGCTGCACTTGTGTCCTGGAAGGGGTTTGATTGTGGTTAACATAAGAATGGCCATACTGGGTCAGGCCAAAGGTCCATCCAGCCCAGTATGCTGTCTACTGACATTGGCCAATGCCAGGTGCCCTAGAGGGAGTGAACCTAACAGGTAATGATCAAGTGATCTCTCTCCTGCCATCTGTCTCCACCCTCTGACAAACAGAGGCTAGGGACATCATTCCTTACCCATCCTGGCTAATAGCCATTAATGGACTTAACCACCATGAATTTATCTAGTTCTCTTTTAAACCCTGTTATAGTCCTAGCCTTCACAACCTCCTCCGGCAAAGAGTTCCACAGGTTGACTGTGTGTTGTGTGAAGAAGAACTTCCTTTTATTTGTTTTAAACTTGCTGCCTATTAATTTCATTTGGTGGCCCCTAGTTCTTAAATTATGGGAACAAGTAAATAACTTTTTCTTATTCACTTTCTCCACACCACTCATGATTTTATATACCTCTATCATATCCCCCTTAGTCTCCTCTTTTCTAAGCTGAAAAGTCCTAGCTTCTTTAATCTCTCCTCATATGGGACCTGTTCCAACCCCCTAATCATTTTAGTTGCCCTTCTCTGAACCTTTTCTAATGCCAGTATATCTTTTTTTGAGATGAGGAGACCACATCTGTATGCAGTATTCAAGATGTGGGTGTACAATGGATTTATATAAGGGCAATAAGATATTCTCCGTCTTATTCGCTATCCCTTTCTTAATGATTCCTAACATCCTGTTTGCTTTTTTGACTGCCGCTGCACACTGCATGGACGTCTTCAGAGAACTATCCACGATGACTCCAAGATCTTTCCTGATTAGTTGTAGCTAAATTAGCCCCCATCATATTGTATGTATAGTTGGGGTTATTTTTTCCAATGTGCATTACTTTACATTTATCCACATTAAATTTCATTTGCCATTTTGTTGCCCAATCACTTAGTGTTGTGAGATCTTTTTGAAGTTCTTCAGTCTGCTTTGGTCTTAACTATCTTGAGCAGTTTAGAATCCTCTGCAAACTTTGCCATCTCACTGTTTACCCGTTTCTCCAGATCATTTATGAATAAGTTGAATAGGATTGGTCCTAGGACTGACCCTTGGGGAACACCACTAGTTACCCCTCTCCATTCTGAAAATTTACCATTTATTCCTACCCTTTGTTCCCTGTCTTTTAACCAGTTCTCAATCCATGAAAGGATCTTCCCTCTTATGCGATGACCACTTAATTTACATAAGAGCCTTTGGTGAGGGACCTTGTCAAAGGCTTTCTGGAAATCTAAGTACACTATGTCCACTGGATCCCCCTTCTCCACATGTTTCTTTGAACCCTTCAAAGAACTCTAATAGATTAGTAAGACATGATTTCTCTTTACAGAAACTATGTTGACTTTTGCCCAACAATTGATGTTCTTTGATGTGTCTGACAATTTTATTCTTTTATTGTTTCAACTAATTTGCCTGGTACTGACGTTAGACTTACTGGTCTGTAATTGCCTGGATCACCTCTAGAGCCCATTTTAAATATTGGCGTTACATTGGCTATCTTCCAGTCATTGGGTACAGAAGCTGATTTGAAGGACAGGTTACAAACCATAGTTAATAGTTCTGCAATTTCACATTTGAGTTCTTTCAGAACTCTTGGGTGAATGCCATCTGGTCTCGGTGACTTGTTACTGTTAAGTTTATTAATTCCAAAATCTCCTCTAGTGACACTTCAATCTGTGACAATTCCTCAGATTTGTTACCTACGAAGGACAGCTCAGGTTTGGGAATCTCTCGAACATCCTCTGCCGTGAAGACTGAAGCAAAGAATTCATTTAGTTTCTCCGCAATGACTTTATCATCTTTAAGTGCTCCTTTTTCATCTTGATTGTCCAGGGGCCTCACTGGTGGTTTAGCAGGCTTCCTGCTTCTGATGTACTTAAAACACTTTATTACCTTTGAGTTTTTGGCTAGCTGTTCTTCAGACTCCTTTCTGGCTTTTCTTATTACATTTTTACACTTAATTTGGCAGTGTTTATGCTCCTTTCTATTTACCTCACTAGGAT